>NC_133650.1:222672347-222900665 GCF_009905375.1 Apium graveolens | reverse complement strand
GGAGTAATGCTGATTTAATAAAATAAATCAGTCCCGATATATTAGAAAATATCTGAATATTATTATTTAAATAATATTCCCACAAGGATAATCCTTATAAAAATAATTGAAGTAGAAGTTTTAAAACTTATACTTGAAATGAATAATAAATAACCAAAGATATACTTATACGAACGTACGATCTTTATTTGAATAATCAAAAATAAGTTTGATTATCGAAACATTATTCTCTAATAAAATAAAGAATATTATTTAATAAAAGAAGCGGAGTCATAAGTCCTCGAATGAATATTCAAAACAATATTCATTTAATAAAATAAGCGGAGTCATAAGTCCTCGAATGAATATTCAAAATAATATTCATTAAATAAAATAAAGTTATCGAATAAACCTTATTCGATTAATAGTTTTGAAAACTATATCTATATATATATAAATAAATATATATATATATATATATATATATTATATTCAGGAACATCGACTCCCGGTTTAGAAAATGTTCACCTTTGGGTCCCCTATACTAAGGGTATACGCAACTACTGCTTACCTCGAGTATAGGTATTATGCAACTTATAAGCATTTGAATCAACAATTAGATATCAAGATTATGAAACAAACATGCATATATACCATATGAGCATGCTCCAATATATCGCAAAATTTGCTAATAACAATCATGCACTTATCACAAGATAATGCATATATATATATATATTTATATTTACATCACAACAATAGTATAACGGGTAGAAAACTTTCCTGAGTGCTCCGGGGTAGACTTAAGCTTAAAGTGGGTCCGGTAACCTATGAACAACAACATAAGCCGGAATTAAACCACGGTCGCTTAAGAAACTAGACTTTAACCAATTGAACCCTAACGTTTGCTTATGGTCATTTCTACGCTTAACAAATCACATAAGTCATTCGAGTACCCTCGGCTCCACCATTTTTAATAAATTAACCGTTACCAATTTTAAGGCGACGCTTTCGCGAATACCCTACCAACTGCCTAGTCCACTTTACATAATTGTTTCATACTCCAATTAGTCATTTAAGGTCCTTAACCAAGGTTTCAAAGTAAGGCGAGGGGTAATGGTTCGTTCGCGAAACGCCGTTACTTAAAACGGTCGTTTCTCCTAAACCGTACATCGGATTCAAGCGAACCACATATCAAAACGAAGCTCGTAACATGAAATATGTAAACATGGCAAAGGTTAGAATCTTTCAGTGAGTTCACGGGTCCTAAAGTTAAGAACAGAACAGTTAAGGAAAATCGGGTATTATGACATTACGCGATTTCCAATTTAATTAACACTCTAAATTATCATCAATTCACTCACAACCACCAATACAACAATATTCAACCATCATACTACAAACTCAGTCCCCAACTCCAAGTTTTCCCAATTTATCCAACCAATCAAAGACCCAATATTCAAAACCAATACAAATCCACCAAAACTACTTATAATCAAAGATCAAGCCTTAATACTAACAATGCTTCAATAAAACTTAATGGAATCATAAAATCAAAGCTAGGGTTTGAAGTTGATACCTTCCTTGGTAGGTGTTAAATTTCTAGGAAGCCTTAGGGAGCCTTAATCTAACCTCCTACAAACTTGATCTTTCCAAAGAAATCAAGAACACAAAGTTAAGTTTTGAAGTTTCTAAAAGACCGATTTAAAGAACTGTAAAAATGAGGGTCTTACCATGCTTATTTGGACTAGACTTGTGAACAAGAGTTGTAGGCCATCTCAGTACCTTTCCAACGAGCTATAGAACACAACATTTGAGTGAGTATTGAAGGAGATATGGTAGTTTTAAGTTGCTGCTCTGGTTTTGGCCGAGAGCAAGGGAAGAAAAAGTGAAGTAAAAATGTTTCTAGTTTGATTAAATGATTTGTGTGGTGTTTATCTTGGTTACTCCTTTTGTTGTTAATTATATTGTTACCATGGTAAAAATTGTGTGGCTCACAATCAACCAACCAATCCCTCCATTCGTCATGCTTATGTCACCATGCCTATGTCATCTTTCTCATGTCATCCTCTTACACTTGTCTTCTTCTTGTTGGTGTGATGACATCATCATCCACTAACCTCTTTGATTATCCCCTAATTACTTAACTAATGACCGCTTATCTGTTATACGATACGCTTAACTTTCGTTCTCGTTTATCGTTTGAGGGATCATACCTGGGATCTTATTACTTAGGTTTCCCTAAACCTTTCTCAATATTTTATATTCCTTTTATGATCCTCTCTAAAAATCCTTGAATTTAAATCCTTTTTATAATGTTACCTTATACTCAATTCTTTCGGTATCTGGTGAATTTTTCGGGAAAAATCAAAGTGTTCGAATTTGGATTCTGACGATCTTTACATACACTTATATACCATATAGAGTACTAATAAGATCTCAGAATATCAATAAAAGAACCCCTACATAGTTTGGCATTAAAAGTTTTCTTATTCAGCATAATCAGCAAAATCACTATTCATAAGGGTTACAAAAAGTCCAAAATTTCAGGTTATTACAGTCACCCCTCCTTAAAAGGATTCCGTCCCGGAATCAGATAGAAAATGAATAGGGATACTTTCTTAGCATTACACTTTCTAACTCTCAAGTCAATTTTCCCACATTGTGGTTCTGCCACAAACCCTTACTAGCTTGATAACCCTTCTTCTAAGCACTTGTCCATTTTTATCTATAACCCTTCCTAGTTGCTCTATATAGGTTACGTCTGGTTGCATGTCTATGCGCTCATATGCCCCTATTTGTCTGGCATCCGGATTACACTTCCTTAACATTAATACATGGAACACATTATGAACTTGCTAAGGTTCGGGGTAAGGCTAGCTCATATGTTAACTTCCCAATACGACTTAATATATCCAAGGGTCCAACAATTCGTGGGCTTAGCTTTCCTTTCTTTCCGAACCACATCCATCCTTTCCAAGCGAATACCTATAACAGCACTAGGTCCCCTACTTCCTATTCTTTGTCCTTTCGTGTCAAATCAACATACTTCTTATGTCCATCTTGGGCTACTACCAGCCGTTGTAATAACCCCAATTTTTGGGAAATTTTGAAACCCTTATGAATAGTGTTTTTGCTGAATGAGAAAACTTTTCATGCCACGCTATGTAGGGGTTCTGTTATTGATCTTATGGGATATTATTAGTACTCTATGAAGTATATAAGTGTATGTAAAGATCGTCAGAATCCAATTCCGAACACTTTGGTTTTTCCCGGAAATCCACAAGTATACGGAGAGAATTGAGTATAAGGTAACAGGATAAAAAGGATTTAAATTAAAGGATTATAATAGAGGATCATAAAAAGGAATATAATGTATTGAGAAAGGTTAAGGGAACCTAAGTAATAAGATCCCGGGTATGATCCTTCAAACGATAAACGAGAACGAAAGTTAAGCGAACCGCATAACAGATCAGCGGTCATTAGGCAAACGATTAGGAAGTTAATCAAAAAGGGATTAGTAGGAATGATGTCATCCCACCAATAAAAAGAAGGCAAGGAAGGAAGGATGACATCATGTGGATGAGGTAAGCATGACATGGAAGAAGGGAGGTGTGGTTGATTAAGGACCACACAAATTCAAGGGCAAGGTGGTAATTTGCTAAATCAAATACAAAACCAAGTCAACCAACTAGCAAATCATTTCATCAAAAATCAAAAATCAACCAAGGCCTTGTTCTTCATCTTTTAGCTCTCGGCTTTTTGCATTTTTCAAGGCTTAGAATTTCCAAAATCAAGATCAAAGCATCCTTAATTGGTAAGAAAATTCCCTAACCATCCTTATGCTTAGTAATGGCTATATCATGAGTTTGAGCCATTAATTCTTTCTCTAGCTTCTTCATTTAAACAATGAAGAAGACAATGAATAGTGTTTTCAAGTTTTTTTAACTTGAACTTTTCTTGTTTTCTTGAAGATCCAAGCTTACCTAAGGCTTCTCCAAGCTTCTTAAGGCTTCCTAGCTCAACCCACCACTTCAAGGAAGGTATACCATTTTCAAACCCTAGGTTCTTATATGTTATAAGGTGATTTTGATGAGTAGGATGTTATGGTATCTTGTTGATATGATTAGAGTTTGAGGTTTGGTATGGTAGTGAAATGAGATGGTAATTTTGTGGTTTTGATTTAAAGAAACTTAAGTATGATTAAAGTAAAGTTTAAGCATATGTATGAATGATTAAAAGTGAATTGGTTGGGATTGTTATGATGTGATAAGGATGGATGTTTGTTGTGTGTTGGATTTGAGGATGGTTTGGGTTGATTGTGGATGGTTTAAATTTGGGAAATCGCGTAAACATAGCCGTCGTAATGTCCGATTTACCGTAGACTGTTTTTTTGTTCTTAACATCAGAACCCTTGAACTCACTGCTAGGTTTTGACCATTGTCATGTTTAGATAGTTCATGTTACGAGCTTCGTTTTGATATGTGGTTCGTTTGATTCCGATGAACGGTTTAGGAGAAACGACCGTTTCAAGTAACGGCGTTTCGCGAACGAAACTTTTTCCCCTCGCCTTACTTTGAAAGGTAGGTTAAAGACCGAAAAGGGTTAATTAATGCATGAAACCTTTATGGTAAGTGTTTTAGGCAGTTGGTAAGTCACTCGCGAAGGAATCGCTTTAAAACTCGTAAAGGTTAAATTATTAAAAATGGTGGGACCGAGGGTACCCGAGCGACTTAAGCAAAACAGTGAGCGCAAAACAAGCGTTAGAGTCTAAGTTAGTTAAAGTATAGAATTACAAGTGATTTTGGTTTAATTCCAACTTACTTGTTGTTTATAGGTTACCAGACTCGTCCCGAGCCATTCGTAACCCCCAGTCGCTCAGGCAAGTTTTCTACCCGTTATACTGTTGTTGTGATGTATATATGTATATGCATTATCTTGCGATAGATGCATGTTGGTTAATTAGCAAATGTTGCGATATATTGAAGCATGCTGATATGGTATATATATGCATGCCTGTTTCATATTCTTGATATATATATCTGTTGGTTCAGTTGATAATACCTATGTTAGAGGATAGCGGTAACTTGCATATACCCTTAGTATAGGGACCCAAAGGTGAAAATATTTTCAAAAACCGGGAGTCGAGGATCCCGAGTAGATTTTATATATATGGATATGGATATATATATATATATATATTTATTTATATATATATATATGGTTATAGTTTTCCAAACTATTAATCGAATAAGGTTTATTCGATAACTTTAAACTTTATTTTATTATTGAATATTATTTCGAATATTATTCGAGGACTTATGACTCCTTTTATTTATTTAAATGAATATTATTTTGAATATTCATTCGAGGACTTATGACTCCTTTTATTTATTTATTGAATATTATTTGAATATTCATTCGAGGGCTTATGACTCTTTTATATTATTTATTGAATATTATTTGAATATTCATTTGAGGATGTATGACTCCTTTATTTTATTTAATGAATATTATTTATAATATTCATTCGAGGTATTATGACTCAGCTTATTTTATTTATTGAATATTATTTGAATATTCATTTGAGGATCTATGACTCCGATTATTTGCTGTGATATATTCTTTATTTTATTAAAGAATAAGGTGTAAATAATCAAACTTATTTTCGATTATTCAAATAAAGATAATACTTTCATATAAGTATATCTTTGGTTATTTAATGTTTATTTCAAGTATAAGTTTTAATACTTCTACTTCAATTATTTTTATAAAGATTATTCTTTATGGGAATATTATTTAATTAATAATACTCAGATATTTTCTAATATTCTGGGGACTGATTTACTTCATTAAATCAGCCTTACTCCAAACACTCTTTAAAGTGTTTTCGAGTCTTCAAAATGATTTTTAAAAAGTCAGAGCGGATCCCAAAACTCATTTTTATATTTAAGATCTTCCTTTTTAAAGGGGATTTAAATACTCGCTCAAAACCTGGGGAATCCGGCTCTGTGGTGTATTTTATATTCGCAACGAGGTTGCAGATTTGGTAAATGAATTGATTACTTGCCCAATGTTCGGGAAGTAAGCCCATCTAATTGAGTCGGCATAAGCGACAGGCCGGGGTACGGTCTAATATTGTGTAAGTGGCTGGGTGGCAGTCCATCAACGCGTGAGGGGCCGGGGTACGGTCGAGCGCGAGGTCTTAATTATGACCAGGGTGATGACCGGTGAGGAATTCATCCATCTACAGTAGAAAAGGTTACTTATTGGTATCTTTGCCTGATCAGCGAGATATCGGGTTTATGCCAAAATTCTTTTCCTTTCCAAAATTCATTGGATGTTTCGAACTCTGTTCATACTTTGCATAACAGAGGTTCCAGGAAATGTTTAAAGGGATATATATATGTGGATATATATATATCGGGACTAAATAAAGTATCTCATAACTTTTTCATTCAATAATATTTCAAAGATTGAATCTATTCAAGTCTTATCTTGTGGTCTCATCAGTGGGATGAACTTTTGAAATTGATTATAACTTGAACGGTGGTAGTTCAAGTAGTATTTGGGAATGATATAAGTGTAGCGAAGTATTTGGTAACTTCATCTTTTAAACTTATATCTAATTAATAATTGTCTTATGAATGACAAAGATTTTCAGAAAAACGTTGAGACAAGGTTAGATATATGAGATCACCTTGCAACGATATTTTTTTATATACAGTCATACACTGGGACTTGTGTATATTATGCATGGAAGAGGACTTCCAATATTTTGAAAAGTATATATGTATATATATATACTGAATATTTTGCGACTCCATCGCATTAAGTTATCAACTTGGTTCATTTCTTTTGACCAAGACTTTCATGAGTATTATGAGTAGACTCATATATTGTTAATCATTATACATATTATTTTGGTGGGCTTGCTGCTCACCCTTGCTTTCTTCTTTCATCACACAACATCAGATAGACAAGATGAACCGGACCAAGCTCCCGATTCGCAAGAGGTTAGAAAACGTTCGGCAGTCTTCTGGAAGCGTTGATGCTGCTGTAGCTGAGGTAGGAACTACCAATAGGCTAGGCTTTCAACTTTTGATGTACCAGACTTATGTATAATATGAATTGTAATAATGGCAAATAAAATGTAAATCTATTCAGAAAACCTTTTAAGGTGTATTGGCAGAAAATTGTGGAATATAATTACTTGTGGTTATATTTTTTTTTGATGTTCATCTCTGAGACTATAACGGATTGTGGTGTGTGTTAGTGTGGGGTCACATCATAAGGTTATTTTTATTAAGTAAGTGAAGTGGTATTGTGGAATGAAAGACCGTGACGACTCGGATCCCCGACCCCGGATCTGGGGGTGTTACAGAAATGGTATCAGAGCCAGGTTATAAACCTCAGAGATGATGGGACGTTAAGATAATAAGTTCACTAAGATAATAAGAACTCTTGCCAAGTTCATAGTCGGGCTACCTAACGTAGCACTGACAGTTAAAACCCTTATGGGAACCCTTATAGGTATCGTGATAGTAACATAGTTTGTTCTCGTATAGGGCAGCGGGGCACCAAACCTTGAGGTTCAGGAGCATCAGCATGAGGATGTTTTATTACAAGTTGGAGATCAAATTGTGAATCCGATGGAGTACCCTAATGAGGGACCGGATGAGGTTCAGCTAGAGAATGCTGCGGTTGAGGATGTTATCCCGGAAAGGATTGTGGCTGAGGAGGATCTCATGGAGGATCCTGATGAGAATGAAGAGAGGACCGTTGAGGAACAGATGACCGTAGTCAGGGCGACTACCAGAGCAAGAATGGCCGCGAGGGTGGCCCTAGAGAATGAAGAGTTACCAAGGGCACAAAAGTTAATGAGGGCAGAAGGAGTGGGGCCTTCCACGACCCCAATTATACCAGTATCAGACCCTCTTCCAGAGGCTCCTGTAGACCTCCATGAGGTTCCACCAATTCCTGTTCCCTCCCCTGTACAGAGCCCAGCACATACTGAGGAAATGCCACCTTTATCCCCTGCACCATTGTCACCTGATACCGTGCTTGGTTATCCATTTGGATCTCCTGGGTCTGCACCACCTGTTCCCCATGGACTGCTAGATGCTACCACTCAGGCTTCTCTTATCGCTGATTATCATATGACTTTGGGTGGCCTGTCAGAGGCCCGGAATGTTAGGAGTGATCTGTTGGATCGACTTACTGCACCAAGGATTGAGGGTGGGATACTTCCGGCAGGATTAGCGTATAGCATGGAAAGGATTGAGGCTACCACCCGTGTTACAGCTAGAGGCCATCTTGAGGGTCAGGTTGATCCAGCTCTACTTGCGACTATCTTAGACCTCATCACCTCTGTGATGGAACAGGTTAGGGATGTTGTGCGTGCTCGCACCTCTTAATCCATGGTAGTGTGCAAGGCCAGAGCAATCAAACAAGGGTCTCATGTAGCACCGCTTTTGGATGATTAGCCTAAGTTATGAATGATTAGTATTAATGACGAGATGACTATTTATGGTAGTACTTTTGGGATAGGAGCGATAAGTTCATATGATGTAATCCTCTTTAATATGTTCAGTTGTTGTACCCTCGAACAAATGGTTATGTATATATTCGTTAATTTCAGTTCAGATCAGTTTGATTGTGATAAATCACATTGTTAATTGCTCTATTAACACTTAAGAGAGTGTCATGAAGTTTATCGAACTTAAGAATTCATAATTTGCAATCGTGCAAGGACTAAACGAGGGGAAGACTTAAGCAAAGTAAGTAAGACAAATATCCAGAGACTCTCAAAATTTTCCAAGTAATATGCCCCACAAGGAATAAGGTTAGAGCAAACCCTGAATGTAATAGTCAGGGAGGACGCCATCAAGAGATAAAGAACCCGGAAAATAAAGTGGAAAATGAAGATTTTAAATTAAAAGATGATTCCAATTATGGGGAGTAGGAAGAAACGTTAGACTGAGGAAACAAAAGTCGAGTAAGGAAAGGAGACCCGAGACGGTACCCCTATATGGCAATTCATGGACCTGTCTAAAAAGAACTTAGACTATTATCCCCAACCACCACCCTGAGGAAGCAATGCGGTGAGAAATTCTTTCAGGACCTTTAAGTCGCTAAGTTCTCAGAGTTCCAAGGAACAAGCTGACCCAGTCGAGGCAAGAGCCTGGCTAAAGGAAATATAGGAATCATTCGAGATTCTGAATGATTTACGAATCACAAAAGAGTGTTTTTGTCACTTACCCTCCTAAGGGAGAGACCACCCGCTGGTGAAAGACCAAGAAAGGCATGGAGCCAGAGATTATAATAAACTGATTAAAGTTTAGTCAATTGTTTTCGGGAAGGTAATTCCCAAGGTTATGGAGATAGTGTAAAAGCTTTAGAGCCAGAACAAAGGCGGACGAGTATGATGAATTATGAATCTAAGTTGTAAAAAGTTGTCAAGATTCGTTCTGAGGGCACGAATCCAGAATGACGGGATATTTGAAATCAATGCTTATGTTGTGTTTGTTCATGAAATAATGATAAGAGAAAGAAAAATAATAAGAAACTGAAGTGGAAAGGAATATAAAGGCAATAGAGTTTGAGGTATGATAAGGGAGTTGGGTATAAGGAAACCCTAAAGACTCGTAGCAATAGATATAGAAAAGTATGCATTCGTAAGAATGAGGGTGATTCACCATGAGTTAAAGTTGATGGTGGAAGGCATAAGAGATATATATAGTTTACCCCCTGTAAGTTGGGGGGATTTGAGGAAACCTTGAGATAGTTTGAAGGATAAATAATGAGACGCGGATAGACTGAGGAGACAAGGAAGTAAGAAATTAGGAAAATTGGATGAAGGAAGTGACCTTCAAGAATGAGAAGTGTAAGACCGGTGGCTTGATACCCAGAAAGGGAGACGCCAGGTATGAGAGATATCCCAACATTGAGGTGACTGTTGAGATAAACAACAAAAGTAAATAAGGAATTATTAAGAAGAAGTTCATGTTGAACACGACCAATATCTTCCAGAACATCCTTGTTATCGTTACCAAATTAGGCAAGACAAGCGGATAACCGTTGTTATCTTTTGGAGGCCATATGGATTGACCTCAATTTGAATACAGATGTTATTGTGAAATTAGGCATTTACTATCGAGGTGGGAATGATTGAATAAGATACCCATATCAGGGATATATGACCTTATTTGTCCATGGAAGGATGCAGGTACCTTTTAAAGGTGGAATTAAGGATAGAACATCGGTAACTTAAAATGAATCCTAGGGGAATGCATAAAGGTTGGCATTTCACCCTTATTAGGGATAGTATGAGTTTTGACAATATGAATTGGAAAGGGTTAAGGTAGTAACAACCTTTAAGGATCAATGGAGAAATTTTTTTTCAGAAGTATATAGACTATGATTCTGGTATTAGTAAATGGTATTTTGATATGCCCTGTATCTAGGGAATACAGGAAGAACGATTGAAGGATAACCTTAGAGGTTTACAAGGAGAAAGGTAATATTCAAAATTCTCAAGAATAAAAATGTTGATAAAGGAAATATGACGTAATTATAATGTTGCCAAGTGGGGCACATGTTAAACCACGAGAAAGTATGGATCGAACCAGTAATGGTCGAAATTGTTCAGGGCAATTAGGGCCTAGGATAAAAGATGTTCTAAGTATGATTGAGAGTCAGTCGTGACAGTGATTAACCTCTAAAGACTGAGGCAATAACTTATGGAAAAATGGTGATTTTTTTACTCATCAGATATTAAGGAAAACATCTTCACTCAAGCAGTGATCGGAAATAAGGTAGAAAATTTATTTGGAGGTGGTTAAAAAGACATTGACTGTAAGGAAATTTTACTATCAGGAAAGGCCAAAGAGGTGGCCGACACTTTAAAGGTAAGTGGATAATTATAGGCGCGTGTGCCAAAAGAATACAGTGATGATGGTTAGAAATGTGAAGGTTGAATTATGGTTTGGAAGATTGACATTCCTTCTGATGACGGTGCAATACCCAACCGTAATAGTAGTAGGTAAAGGTTTAATTCGTGTAATCGCCATGAGCGGGCTATCTATCTTAGAAGGTCCTATCTTGAGAATAATCCAGGACCATATTTCAGGAAGGACTACACGAACCTTTAAGTTAAGTCTTCTATTGAAGGCATATGATTAAGAATGGTATTAACCCGCTATCGGTGCTTTGATTGAAACTCTTCTGCAATTTTATATGCTTCATGTCATGTATGTATGTCAGGATCAGGAGTGTCCTTCATGAATCAGGAGTGGTGATTATGTTACCTCCTTAGAATGATTTGATACGACATGGATAGACTCCGTATGGTTAGCTATTAAGACTTCATGGAAAATGAATGACTACAGTAGGTCAGTGGTGGACCATAGTAAGGCAGCAATGATTCTGCGAGGAATGAGCTGATTACAACCGTGAGAGTTGTATTGGAATGGGTGTTGAGATTGAGTACCACTAATCGGGTCGTGGTAGTGTATAAGTTATCATTGATAGACTAATTAAGTAGAGTATCTACCTAGTGAATTATTATTCTTTCTTATCAATAGAGAGTCGTATTATTATACGAGGAAGGTTGCGGTGCAAGCATAGAATTCAAGTAACGATGATGTCTAGAATGAGATCCCAGATTCGATTTTCGATGTCGAGGGAGTTCCAAAGGTAATTGTGTATAAGCTCGAGGAAGAGCATGGGTCCATAGAATGATGGACGGGATAGCGAAAATATTTAGGCACGTGAAATGCGATGCTATAATACTTGATGTTGATATAAATACATATATGTTTTGTTCTTCTATGACAAACCTCTATAGTTCAGAGGTAGGTTCCAAGCCAGATATTTTGTGGCAGTATTTTTTTTTTTTTTTTTTTTTTTTTTTTTTTTCAATTCTCTTCAGTTCGTTCTTTTCTCTTCTTTTCATTTCATGTAAGCTGAGAAGAACAACCCTTCCAGAAGGGGAGGTATTGCCGAATGACTATCTATCTTTGTGATAGAAGCCTAGTAGGATACCACATGTTGTTTAATTGCTTGTCAAGTACTAAAGGCTGGCCACCTTCTGTACTAACTATGCGATATAACAAGTGTTCATGATCATAGTGATCTCTCAACAAATTCCTTTAATTCTATTTGATTGATCAAATTTTGGAAAATAGAAACAACTGAAAAAGGAGTAATAAAGTGGTGGTAGTATGCGGAATGGGAACACATTCGTGATACTAAGGTTGACGTGGTTATTAAAAGGTTATAGAACGCTAACAAGCAAAAGTATAACCAGTATAATATTAGGAACGGAAGGTGATAGCGATTACGAACTGGAAAAGAATGGGTATTGAGAAGTAAAAGCTATAATGTTAGAAGCTATGATGAGAGTCTATGCAGTAGACTTGAAAGAATTTGGAATGATCACTTAACGCGGATTAAGTTAACTTACGACAATAGATCATATGTCATTATCGAGATGTCGCCTTATGAGATCCTTGAGGGAAGACAATGTCGATCTCCCTTATGTTAGGATGAAGTTGTAGAGCGCAAGATGCTCGGACCCGCAGTAGTCCAAAGGACCAAGGATATGATAGATCTAATCAGAGGACGGCTGGTAGTAGCCCAAGATAGACATGATAAGTATGTTGATTTGACACGAAAGGACAAAGAGTATGAAATAGGGGACCTATAATGTTATAGGTATCCCTTGGAAAGGATTGATGAGGTTCGGAAAGGAAGGAAAGCTAAGTCTACAATTTGTTGGACCCTTGGATATATTAAGACGTTTGGGAAGTTAGCATATGAGCTAGCCTTAACCCAGAACCTGTAGCAAGTTCGTAACATGTTTCACGTATCAATGTTAAGGAAGTGTAATTTAGATGCCAGATAAATCGAGGCATATGAGCGCATAGATATGCAACCCGACGTAACCTATATGGAGCAACCAGGAAGGGTTATAGAGTAAAAAGGGACAAGTGCTTAGGAGAAGGATTATCAAACTAGGCAGAGTTTGGTGGTAGAACCACAATGTGGAAAATTGACTCGAGAGTTAGAAAGTGTAATGCTAAGAAAGTATACCCATTTGTTTTCTATCTGATTCCGGGACGGAATCCTTTTAAGGAGGGGAGACTGTAATAACCCCAATTTTTGGGAAATTTTTGAAACCCTTATGAATAGTGTTTTTGCTGAATGAGAAAACTGTTCATGCCACGCTATGTAGGGGTTCTGTTATTGATCTTATGGGATATTATTAGTACTCTATGAAGTATATAAGTGTATGTAAAGATCGTCAGAATCCAATTCCGAACACTTTGGTTTTTCCCGGAAATCCACAAGGTACGGAGAGAATTGAGTATAAGGTAACAGGATAAAAAGGATTTAAATTAAAGGATTATAATAGAGGATCATAAAAAGGAATATAATGTATTGAGAAAGGTTAAGGGAACCTAAGTAATAAGATCCCGGGTATGATCCTTCAAACGATAAACGAGAACGAAAGTTAAGCGAACCGCATAACAGATCAGCGGTCATTAGGCAAACGATTAGGAAGTTAATCAAAAAGGGATTAGTAGGAATGATGTCATCCCACCAATAAAAAGAAGGCAAGGAAGGAAGGATGACATCATGTGGATGAGGTAAGCATGACATGGAAGAAGGGAGGTGTGGTTGATTAAGGACCACACAAATTCAAGGGCAAGGTGGTAATTTGCTAAATCAAATACAAAACCAAGTCAACCAACTAGCAAATCATTTCATCAAAAAATCAAAAATCAACCAAGGCCTTGTTCTTCATCTTTTAGCTCTCGGCTTTTTGCATTTTTCAAGGCTTAGAATTTCCAAAATCAAGATCAAAGCATCCTTAATTGGTAAGAAAATTCCCTAACCATCCTTATGCTTAGTAATGGCTATATCATGAGTTTGAGCCATTAATTCTTTCTCTAGCTTCTTCATTTAAACAATGAAGAAGACAATGAATAGTGTTTTCAAGTTTTTTTAACTTGAACTTTTCTTGTTTTCTTGAAGATCCAAGCTTACCTAAGGCTTCTCCAAGCTTCTTAAGGCTTCCTAGCTCAACCCACCACTTCAAGGAAGGTATACCATTTTCAAACCCTAGGTTCTTATATGTTATAAGGTGATTTTGATGAGTAGGATGTTATGGTATCTTGTTGATATGATTAGAGTTTGAGGTTTGGTATGGTAGTGAAATGAGATGGTAATTTTGTGGTTTTGATTTAAAGAAACTTAAGTATGATTAAAGTAAAGTTTAAGCATATGTATGAATGATTAAAAGTGAATTGGTTGGGATTGTTATGATGTGATAAGGATGGATGTTTGTTGTGTGTTGGATTTGAGGATGGTTTGGGTTGATTGTGGATGGTTTAAATTTGGGAAATCGCGTAAACATAGCCGTCGTAATGTCCGATTTACCGTAGACTGTTTTTTTGTTCTTAACATCAGAACCCTTGAACTCACTGCTAGGTTTTGACCATTGTCATGTTTAGATAGTTCATGTTACGAGCTTCGTTTTGATATGTGGTTCGTTTGATTCCGATGAACGGTTTAGGAGAAACGACCGTTTCAAGTAACGGCGTTTCGCGAACGAAACTTTTTCCCCTCGCCTTACTTTGAAAGGTAGGTTAAAGACCGAAAAGGGTTAATTAATGCATGAAACCTTTATGGTAAGTGTTTTAGGCAGTTGGTAAGTCACTCGCGAAGGAATCGCTTTAAAACTCGTAAAGGTTAAATTATTAAAAATGGTGGGACCGAGGGTACCCGAGCGACTTAAGCAAAACAGTGAGCGCAAAACAAGCGTTAGAGTCTAAGTTAGTTAAAGTATAGAATTACAAGTGATTTTGGTTTAATTCCAACTTACTTGTTGTTTATAGGTTACCAGACTCGTCCCGAGCCATTCGTAACCCCCAGTCGCTCAGGCAAGTTTTCTACCCGTTATACTGTTGTTGTGATGTATATATGTATATGCATTATCTTGCGATAGATGCATGTTGGTTAATTAGCAAATGTTGCGATATATTGAAGCATGCTGATATGGTATATATATGCATGCCTGTTTCATATTCTTGATATATATATCTGTTGGTTCAGTTGATAATACCTATGTTAGAGGATAGCGGTAACTTGCATATACCCTTAGTATAGGGACCCAAAGGTGAAAATATTTTCAAAAACCGGGAGTCGAGGATCCCGAGTAGATTTTATATATATGGATATGGATATATATATATATATATATTTATTTATATATATATATATGGTTATAGTTTTCCAAACTATTAATCGAATAAGGTTTATTCGATAACTTTAAACTTTATTTTATTATTGAATATTATTTCGAATATTATTCGAGGACTTATGACTCCTTTTATTTATTTAAATGAATATTATTTTGAATATTCATTCGAGGACTTATGACTCCTTTTATTTATTTATTGAATATTATTTGAATATTCATTCGAGGGCTTATGACTCTTTTATATTATTTATTGAATATTATTTGAATATTCATTTGAGGATGTATGACTCCTTTATTTTATTTAATGAATATTATTTATAATATTCATTCGAGGTATTATGACTCAGCTTATTTTATTTATTGAATATTATTTGAATATTCATTTGAGGATCTATGACTCCGATTATTTGCTGTGATATATTCTTTATTTTATTAAAGAATAAGGTGTAAATAATCAAACTTATTTTCGATTATTCAAATAAAGATAATACTTTCATATAAGTATATCTTTGGTTATTTAATGTTTATTTCAAGTATAAGTTTTAATACTTCTACTTCAATTATTTTTATAAAGATTATTCTTTATGGGAATATTATTTAATTAATAATACTCAGATATTTTCTAATATTCTGGGGACTGATTTACTTCATTAAATCAGCCTTACTCCAAACACTCTTTAAAGTGTTTTCGAGTCTTCAAAATGATTTTTAAAAAGTCAGAGCGGATCCCAAAACTCATTTTTATATTTAAGATCTTCCTTTTTAAAGGGGATTTAAATACTCGCTCAAAACCTGGGGAATCCGGCTCTGTGGTGTATTTTATATTCGCAACGAGGTTGCAGATTTGGTAAATGAATTGATTACTTGCCCAATGTTCGGGAAGTAAGCCCATCTAATTGAGTCGGCATAAGCGACAGGCCGGGGTACGGTCTAATATTGTGTAAGTGGCTGGGTGGCAGTCCATCAACGCGTGAGGGGCCGGGGTACGGTCGAGCGCGAGGTCTTAATTATGACCAGGGTGATGACCGGTGAGGAATTCATCCATCTACAGTAGAAAAGGTTACTTATTGGTATCTTTGCCTGATCAGCGAGATATCGGGTTTATGCCAAAATTCTTTTCCTTTCCAAAATTCATTGGATGTTTCGAACTCTGTTCATACTTTGCATAACAGAGGTTCCAGGAAATGTTTAAAGGGATATATATATGTGGATATATATATATCGGGACTAAATAAAGTATCTCATAACTTTTTCATTCAATAATATTTCAAAGATTGAATCTATTCAAGTCTTATCTTGTGGTCTCATCAGTGGGATGAACTTTTGAAATTGATTATAACTTGAACGGTGGTAGTTCAAGTAGTATTTGGGAATGATATAAGTGTAGCGAAGTATTTGGTAACTTCATCTTTTAAACTTATATCTAATTAATAATTGTCTTATGAATGACAAAGATTTTCAGAAAAACGTTGAGACAAGGTTAGATATATGAGATCACCTTGCAACGATATTTTTTTTATATACAGTCATACACTGGGACTTGTGTATATTATGCATGGAAGAGGACTTCCAATATTTTGAAAAGTATATATGTATATATATATACTGAATATTTTGCGACTCCATCGCATTAAGTTATCAACTTGGTTCATTTCTTTTGACCAAGACTTTCATGAGTATTATGAGTAGACTCATATATTGTTAATCATTATACATATTATTTTGGTGGGCTTGCTGCTCACCCTTGCTTTCTTCTTTCATCACACAACATCAGATAGACAAGATGAACCGGACCAAGCTCCCGATTCGCAAGAGGTTAGAAAACGTTCGGCAGTCTTCTGGAAGCGTTGATGCTGCTGTAGCTGAGGTAGGAACTACCAATAGGCTAGGCTTTCAACTTTTGATGTACCAGACTTATGTATAATATGAATTGTAATAATGGCAAATAAAATGTAAATCTATTCAGAAAACCTTTTAAGGTGTATTGGCAGAAAATTGTGGAATATAATTACTTGTGGTTATATTTTTTTTTGATGTTCATCTCTGAGACTATAACGGATTGTGGTGTGTGTTAGTGTGGGGTCACATCATAAGGTTATTTTTATTAAGTAAGTGAAGTGGTATTGTGGAATGAAAGACCGTGACGACTCGGATCCCCGACCCCGGATCTGGGGGTGTTACAATGTTTATTATCCACTGTGTAAACCAACAGTTAACTGAGCTATAAATTTAACACTGGTCCTCTAGTCAGATGTAATAATTTAGATCAAAATTCTTGTAACACTCTCAAGAAGAAGCTGAGCTCTTTAACTTCAAAGAGCTTAAAAATTTTGTATCAAAGTATCTTAATTTTTAATACAAAAATTAAGTGAGTTTTGAAGATCTGTGTTCTTTATTTTGTGCAAGTTTAATTTCTGCATGAACACTTTTTTATACAAGATATAATTTACTTTGTTTAACCATTATCTTTCAAGAAAAGCCAAAAATCAGAAAAACACATTCACCCCCCCTGTGTGTGATTCATTACCTAACAAGTGGTATCAGAGCAAAATCTGAAAGAAAACAGATTCAAGATCTTGGAAGAATGAATACACAGAAAATCAGTAGCATTAAAATTCCTACCTTTGACAAAGCTAACTACACTCTTTGGAAAAAAAAAATGATGGTGTTTATCAAGATGGCCAATTCACTCGATGTTCAGATTCTCAAGAATGGACCCTTCACTCCTATGGTAAGAGTTGAGGAATCTACAGATGGAGACATGGTCATACCAGCTTATTATGCACCTAAAGATCCAGCTGAGTATTCTGGCCCTGAAAAGGAGAAAGTCTCCCTGGACAGCAGCTTACAATTAATATTGATTGAGTCACTTGACAATGTGATGTACAACAACATTGTCAACTGTGACACGGTTAAGCAAATATGGGAGAAGATTGAAATACTCTGTGAAGGAACTAAAGAAGTTAGATCTAATCAAAGAAGGATACTGATTTCACAGTATGAGCGTTTCATGGCTAAGCCCAAGGAAAGAATTACTGAAGTGTTTGAAAGATTTAATAAGCTGATAAATGACTTGCAGCTTCATGACAAGTACTATGAAGCTGAAGAGGTGAATCTAAAGTTCTTTCTCACTCTTCCTGATCATTTGGAACAGAAAATCTCAGCAATCAGGGAAGGGAGAGACTTGAGCAGGATAACTCTGAAAGTTCTATATGGAATTCTCAAAACCTATGAACTAGAGATGATTCAAAGGCAGTCATTAAGATCTGGCCAAGGACATGTTGTAGATGGTTCAAGTGCTTTAATAGTAAATAAAGGCCAAACATCCAATGATGAATCCAGATCTCAAACCTCAGTTGCCTCAGCAAGTGAGCAGAGAAAAATTGATTCACGGGAGCAAGTCATACTAGAATTGGAAAATGATGAGTTCTATACTCTTGAAGAACTGGATGAGCTAGATCAGTCAATGGCCTATCTGGATAGAAAATTCTCTAACATTAGAGTAAGGAAGCCAAGATACTTCAAAAGTTAAGGACAGTCTTTTAACAAAGACAGCAGTTGGAAAGAGAAAGGGAAGTACAATTCTGATAGCAAAAGTGGTTACAAAACTGGATCCGTTGACAGATCTAATATAAAGTGCTTCAGTTGTGATGAACTAGGCCACTTTACTACAGAATGCAGGAAACCCAAGAAGGCAAAGAAAGATAAGGCTTATCTTGAAATTGAAGCAAAGTATGAAGCTCTTCTGAAGAAACAACAAAGCAAAGCTTATATTGTAGAAGGTAAAAGTTGGGATGATTCTGAAAATGATGAAGATGAAGAACTTGGAAACTATGCACTCATGGACTTGGAGCAAGGAGAATCATCCTCATCTAAATCACATATACCAACTCTAATCTCCACTGATTTAAATGAGAATCAATATAAGGAAACTGTTGAAAAGATGAGCACAAAAATGTTTCACATTCATACAAGCATGGTTGCTGCTAATGAAAAAGTTAGCAGATTAACAAAGTTAAATAAGAAGCTTGAAAGTGGAAAATAAGAAGCTGAATTGTTGATAGTGGAGCTTGAAGCCTTGAAACAAGAAAATGGCTATCTGAAAAACAAGCTCATGTGTGCAAATGAGCTTGAGGCTGTGCTAAGAGAAAAACTGGAGAAAAGTGAAGTAAAGTTGAAGTCCTTCAAGAATGCATCTGGAATTGGTTGGTCAGTACCATGAGAAAAACAAACCATGTGCAAACATTGTCATTGGTCTTGATTATAATACCTTAAACATCAAGAAGAAAAACACTGGTGACAGAGGAAAAGCAACAAAGAGTGAAAATGTTCCAGCAATGCTGAAAAATGTTGGGTCACCAGTATTTAAGACTTGTGAGGTAAACTTCAGTGAAGAAGAATTAATTATCAAGCAAGAAATTGCAAAAATGAGGATAATGAAAAGAAGAATGCAGATTCAATTCAATCTTCCAAGGCTGAAGAAAATCTTATGGACAACCAAAGTACCAAGACTCCTGTCAAAGAAACAAAGATTGAAGATGCAAGTAAGAAGAAGAAAAATAGAAGTGGAAGAATTGGGAAAAATAAAAGCAATAATCTGGACTATGTTGCAGATATTCCTGGCAAGAAGTGTGGAATATGTAGTTCTACAAATCATCTGACTCATCTTTGTAAAAAGGGTGTTAGTAAGCCAACTGAAAGAACTTGCAAATACAATGAAACATATTTAGATGATCCCTACTCATTCTGTGATAAGTTTGATTGCATTCCTTGCAACTTGAAAGTGATGAAGAGTTGTCACAAACTGAGAGTAGACCTAAAAGAAACACAAATTGAGTCTACATCAGAAAGGAAAAATGCACAACAATCATTGAACTCTATTTTATCTGAAATAAATCACTCTACTTCTGCTAAATCAGTTAACAAGAAGAAAGTACCCAACACTGCTTGGGTTACTAAACACACCTGAATCTCATCATGTGCAGGGAAAAGTGAAAAAAGTCATATGGATCATTGACAGTGGATGTTCCAGACATATGACAGGTGATAAGGCCCTTCTATCATAGTTCGAGGAGAAAGCTGGCCCATTGGTGACCTTTGGAGACAACAGCAAAGGATTCACAATGGGATATGGCAAGATTGTTTCTGAAAATGTTGTCATTGATGATGTAGCACTAGTAGCTGGTCTTAAGGTGAATCTTCTCAGTGTTAGCCAATTTGCAGACAAAGGCTTTGAAGTTTTCTTCAACAAAGAAGAATGTACCTTTATCATGAAGAAAACTGGTGAAATTGCTCTAAAAGGAGCAAAGAAAGGAAGCTTGTTTGTTGCAGACTTGGACTCAAAAAATAAGGATGGTATTTGCTGCTTCTATACCAAGGCATCAGAAGAACAAAGCAAACTATGACATAAGAAGTTGTCTCACTTGAATTTCAAGGCAATTAACAACTTAGTCAAAAAGGAGTTAGTAAGAGACATGCCCAAGCTGGAGTTTGCTCAAGTTGAAGTCTGTGAAGCTTGTCAAAAAGGAAAGATGAAAAGATCTAGTCACAAGTCAAAAACTGTGAATTCTATTAGTGCACCCTTGCAACTTATTTACATGGACTTGTTTGGACCAGTAAATGTCTTATCAATTTCAAGGAACAGATATGCACTTGTGATGGTGGATGATTTCTCAAGATACACTTGGGTAGAGTTCATGTACTCTAAAGATGAAACTCCACATATCATAACTGAGCACATCAAGAAGATAGAAAAGTAGGCTGAAGATTTCAATTGTGTAAAAAGACTGAGAAGTGACAATGGAACATAATTCAGAAATGCTACATTAAGTGAATTCTACAAAGGCAAAGGCATTGTTCAAGAATTCTCAGCTGCCAGGACACCTCAACAAAATGGAGTAGTTGAAAGAAAGAACAGAATATTGGTTGAAGCTGCTAGAACAATGCTGCAAGATGCCAAGTTGCCAACAAGTTTCTGGGAAGAGGCTGTCAACACTACATGTTATACTCAGAACATATATCTCATTAACAAGGCACATGACAAGTCACCCTACTCAATCATGTCCAAGAGAAAGCCTAGGGTAAAGCATCTTCATGTGTTTGAAAGCAAGTGTTACATTTTGAAAGACAATTCTGAATATGTGGGAAAATTTGACTCAAAGGTCTTTGAAGCAATTTTTCTGGGATATTCACTAGAATGAACAGCCTACAAAGTCTATGTGATTAATCAAAAGAAGATTATGGAAAGCACAGATGTGACCTTTGATGATGACAAGTGTACATGCTTGGAATGCCTTGATGATAAAGAAGCAGAAGCCCTTACATTTGAAAACCTCAACATTGATAGTGATTCTGATGGTGAAGATGAAGTCAATGCACAACAAATGATGAATAGAGAGTCTACTGAACAGGAAAATCATGGTAATGGAAGCTCATCTCAAACACCTGAACTTGATGGCACAAACTCAGGGGGAGAAAGAGAAGAAGGATCTACCAGTCATACTAATAATGGAGAAAATAATGAAGACACAAGTCAACAAACTCACACTAGGAAGTGGGATTGAAGTCACACCAGAGAAGCAATTATTGGTGATCCTACTGCTGGTGTGAGGACTAGAAGTGCAACTGTTAATGAGTGCCTACATGCATGTTTTCTATCTCAAGTAGAGCCTAAGAAAATTGATGAAACTCTGCTGGATCCTGACTAGATAATTGTCATGCAGGAAGAGTTGAATCAGTTTAAAAGAAGTAAAGTCTGGAAGTTAGTTCCTGCACCAAAGAACAGAAGCATTATTGGAACAAAATGGGTGTTCATGAATAAAATGGATGAAAATGGTATAATTACCTGAAACAAAGCAAGGTTGGTTGCAAAAGGCTACTCACAAGAAGAAGGGATTGATTATGATGTAACTTTTGCTCCGGTTGTAAGACTTGAAGCTATAAGACTTTTTCTAGCATTTGCTGCACATTCAAATTTTAAAGTGTATCAAATGGATGTCAAAAGTATCTTTTTGAATGGTGAGCTACAAGAAGAAGTTTATGTGCAACAACCTCCTGGCTTTGAGGATCCAAAATTTCCCAACTTTGTGTATAAGTTACTCAAGGCTCTATATGGACTAAAACAAGCACCTAGAGCTTGGTATGACACACTATCAGATTTCCTATTGAAGCATGGTTTTATTAGAGGAACCAAAGACAAGACTCTCTTCTAAAAGAAACATGGTGAAGATATGATCCTAGTTCAGATCTATTTGGATGTTATCATCTTTGGTTCTACTAATGAGAAGTTGTGCCAAAGATTCTCCAAGCTTATGCAAAGTGAATATGAAATGAGTATGATGGGGGAACTGAGTTACTTCCTTGGACTTCAAGTCAGCCAAAGAAGTGATGGTATCTTCATCAGCCAAACTAAATATGTCAAGGATATTTTGAAAAAGTTTGGAATGGTTGTTTGTTCACCTGCATCTACACCTATGTCTACTGCAACAAGGTTGGATGAAGATAAAAAGGGCAAGAGTCTAGATATATCAAGCTACAGAGAGATGATTGGATCATTGATTTACTTGACAGCAAGTAGACCAGACATCATGTTTGCAATATGTCTATGTGCAAGATTTCATGCCAACCCAAAAGAATCACATTTGATGGTCGTAAAGAGGATTTTCAGATATTTGAAGGGAACTCCAAACTTGGGATTATGGTATCCTAAGGAAACTAACTGGTTTTGAAGCTGTTGGATACACAGATGCAGATTTTGCTGGATGCAGGGTTGACAAAAAGAGTACCAGTGGAAGCTGTCAATTTCTTGGACAAAGACTTGTATCTTGGTACAGCAAGAAACAACAATTTGTATCAACTTCTACAGCTGAAGTTGAATACATAGCTGCAGGGAGTTGTTGTGCTCAAGTGCTTTGGATTAGAAATCAGCTAATGGATTATGGCCTAGTGTTACACAAAATTCCTATCATGTGTGACAATACTAGTGCTATATCTATAGTAGCTAATCCAGTTAATCATTCTAGGACAAAGCACATTGATGTGAGGTACCATTTCATTAGAGAACATGCTACTAATGGTACCATTGAGCTCATTTTTGTACCAACAGAAAAATAACTAGCTGACATTTTTACTAAACCTTTGGATGAAGCAACTTTCACTAGACTTGTAGGTGAAATTTGAATGCTCAATTCTTCTTCCTAAGGCAAGAACTCAGCAAATGTTTTGCAACAGATTAATCTCCAGCAAATCAAAGTTAATTTGATTAATTTGGAAATTAACTGAAATATGAATTATAAATATTTCAGAAATATCTGCATATTTGTTTTTTAAATTTAATTAACTTGGAATTTTTCAAATTTTGAGTAAACTGCTCAGTTGTTAATTTACATCCTTAATATGTAAAATTAACTCAGGCAGAATTATAATAACCAAAAGTATCTAGCTCGATAAGTATAAAGTGACTTCTCGATAAGTCATTTTAGGACTTCTCGAGTGAGTCTTCGATAAGTCAACTTACTGACTTCTCGAGTGACTTCTCGATAGGTTCAAAATGACTTATCGATAAGTCCTTATGGAGTTTTCTAATAGTATTCATTCACAGAGTTCTCTATAAGTACAAACTTTAACTTATCAATAACTCATAACTAAGATAATTTAAATTGATAATTTATTTTGGTAAAATACTTTTGGAAAATGCATTCTAATTTTATTTTGAATTTATTCAAGTAAAAGTTAGAATTAGTTCAGTCCATTTTTTAGGACAAATTGGGTATTTATTTAACATTTCGATAAGTCAAGTTTGAGTTCTCTATAAGAATGATTTAAGATGACTTCTCGACATGTACTTCATTTCTCAAAATGACTTCTCGATAGGCAACTCCAAATGTCTATTTTTTGAGTTCTGTACAAGTCATCTACTTTCACTATAAATACCCAGACTTCTCGATTAATTTGAACTTGGATTTTTTTTTAATTCTAAGAAAACCGAATATTTATTACTTCATATCCTCAGTATATGAAGTTAATAAATAACAGATTAAAAGAAGCAAAAAGTATGAAAAACTGAACAAATTTAATTCATAAATTCTGTTCAGAAAAATACTTTTGACATACTTTGTCTCTAATTTCTCTGACTTATTACATACTCATGTGATTTCTTGTTTATGTGTAAATGGGTTAGTCTAATGTTGGTAGACTAGTACATTATTTGTGTTGCTTTGAGTATGCTGATAGTGGTTAAATTATTTGACTATATGCTGATAGGAGTAGTTATTTTTTTTGTAGGGAGTACTTGTTTATTTGCATGGGGAATAGTTATTCTAAATAGTGAACTAATATTCTTGAGTACTTGCATGAGGAATAGTAACTAGCCATTTCTAACTGTCAAATGTGCTTATGTGATTATTACTCTTATTATCCGGGCAACTTAAGAGTCTATTGGTTTCTGTTTTTACTCCCTCTATAAATTAAAACGCTTTACTCTTTATCATTCATCACTCCCCTATTCTCAACAAACATCTGATTTCAAACTCACCTCATGTTCATCCCTCTCTCTCTCTCTCAAATGGATGCCCCGGTCTTTTCCAGACTTAATCATGGAGCTTATCAGCCTGTTTATCATTTAGATGAAGACCAAGTTTACTTTGATCCCTTCGAACTCCTTGTCCATCTCAGGGGGGTTGTTTGTAGCCCCTTTGATATTCCAAAAGAGATCTTTGATGAACTCTCATGGTATGATCAACTCGGCATCCTTTTCTTTGAGATGAAAGTCTCTCTCGAGCAGGAGAGACGTGCAAGAGTAGCTGAGCAGCAACGCCTTGCTGTTCTGGAGTTGCAGAAGAGAATCATTTCTCTTGCACACTCCATGTCCAGAGCTTATCAGCGCAGGGCAAGGAGGTTGGAGGTAGAGAAGAAGGAGTACAAACTAGAGTAGTTAGGATTAGGATTTAATTGTTGAATCTAAGTTTTAATGTACTCTGTTTCCATTACTAATGAAAATCCAAATTCTTCTCTAAGCAATCTTTTGTTTGTGTAATGATTCCTATGTGCTTATATCTGTATTGAATATTGTCTTCTCTGCAATAATGCTTGAAACTAAAATATTTTACAATATCTTTATCTAACGAAACTAAAAAAAAGGTACATTTGTTCAATGCATTACAGGTCCAACACAACAGGGAATTCAGATGATCTATCCACGGATATTAGTGCTAAAACTGCAGCTAAATCAGTTCAAAACCAAACTGTAGTTCACCAAAGCACAACAACACAAACACAAACTCAAACACAATCCCACTCAGGTAACTCTCAAAAGGAACCTGTTTTACAAAAGGACAAAATCCCCAGAATGCTCTTTAGTTATTTTGTTGTTTGAGAAAAAGAAACTGGTATCACAAACATGGAAACTTATCTATTTTTATGAATATCACCAATGCACTTTCATATG
The DNA here is from genome assembly GCF_009905375.1 of Apium graveolens. NCBI lineage: Eukaryota > Viridiplantae > Streptophyta > Magnoliopsida > Apiales > Apiaceae > Apium > Apium graveolens. The sequence continues at coordinate 222,874,974 of NC_133650.1, read as the reverse complement.
CAAAACAGTCTTAACAGACTGATAGGTTTGAGGGTAGTACTCCTGAGAATGAGCTATATATCTACTCGATAGGTGAACAACATCTACTCGATGGATGAGCAATATCTACTCGACGGATAAGCTATATATCTACTCGATGGATGAGCTATATATCTACTCAACGGATAATCAATATCCACCGGGACTAGAGAAGTCAGGAAAGCTACTCGAGAACTCAAAAAGATATCGACAAGTCATTCTTTCACTAGAGAACTCAGAGTTATCGACAAGTCTATATCCATTCGAGAACTCAGAGATATCTATAAGTCAAGTGAAGTTATGAAGACTAGAGATCTCGATGAGCTGAAGACCTCTACAAGCCAAACTCATTATGGAGTACTAGAGATCTCGATAAGACTTTGTACTTATCGAGATATCAAGTGTTCAAATGAATCAAACTGGAGATCTCGAAGTACAGTCTCAAAGTACAGAATTGCAGATCAGTTTAATATCCAAGATAAACAATTAACAAACAATCCAACAGCTGGATTGACAAGTCTACAAAAGGCAGCTTGAAGTGTGTGCAAGATCAATGGCAAAGATTAACTAATAGAGGAAGATTAAAGTAAACACGGGATACTAAAGATATGCTAAGCCAAAATTTGAAGATTTGCTTTTCTATAAATAGAAATGACAAGTGACAGTTTAGAAAAGCTAATAGCATGTTTATTATCCACTGTGTAAACCAACAGTTAACTGAGCTATAAAGTTAACATTGGTCCCTCTAGTCAGATGTAACAGTTTAGATCAAAAATCTTGTAACACTCTCGAGAAGAAGCTGAGCTCTTTAACTTCGAAGAGCTTAGAAATTTTGTAGCAAAGCATCTTAATTTTTAATACAAAAATTAAGTGAGTTTTGAAGATCTGTGTTCTTTATTTTGTGCAAGTTTAATTTTGGCGTGAACACTTTTCTATACAAGATTTAATTTACTTTGTTCAACCATTATCTTTCAAGAAAAGCCAAAAATCGGAAAAATACATTCACCCCCCCCCCCGTGTGTGATTCATTACCTAACAAGTTATTAACACATTTGTATTCTTTTTCTGTAAGTACACTAGTTAGAACCATTTCCGTTTTCGCAGCAATGTTCATAACTTGTTCTTCGTCAAGTATGTATTCACTTACTTTCTTCTCGATGAGAATATCATCAACGAGTTTAGTAGGAACTTCAACACCGTCTTCGATAGCCATCCAAACTTTTACTACTTGGGATTTAGCATAAATTCTAAATCGTGTTTTCCAAGTGGCAAAGTTGGTGCCTTTGAATTGGGGAGGTCTCGAACTAGAGAGACCTTCACCACAACCAATAGTACTCAGATACGCCATCAAAGATCTAATTTTTGTTGCGTAAATCGGCTCAAATTAAGGCCAATAAATACGGTCAAAAGCACTGCTCTAATACCAACTGTTAGGCCTGAAATAGGGGTTAATAAGCTAGAAGGGGGGGTTGAATAGCTTATAACCTTTTAAAATTTAGAGCTTGGCATTTTTGAAATTTTCTTTACCGTTTAAAAAATCATTACTTGAAAATAAGTAAATCAAATGCGGAAAGTAAAGCGATAAAGAAATAGAGTATGACACAAGGATTTTATCCTGGTTTGCGGTGGCTAACTCAGCAAAATTGGAGTCCACTCACCCCTAGTCCAGTTCCCGAACTCCTCCCCGGATTCGAGATTTTATCTACTACAAAGTTACTCATTTATAGTAGGCGGAGAAGCCTTTACAACACTATGTATTTATCTTGGAACTTAACTACCCGCTAATCCCTCAAAATACAATAGCAAAACCTACTAGATTAATCTTGGAACGTAACTCCCCGTTACTTCCTCGTAATCTAAGTAGAACCCTTGAAAGTTTATCTCGGAACGTAACTCCCCGTTACTTCCTCACAACTATACAATACCCTTTGCGTAGACTTCGTATTTATACCCTTTGTCGGTCTTGGATCTTAGATCGGGTCTTGGATCTTTCCTCCTCTTCACGGTGCGTAGACTTGAGTCTTAGAGCGAGAATCACCTTACTTCACTTCACCTCATGTCAAAGAATATAATACAAGTACTTACGACTTATATAATTCCTTTTTTAAGAAAGAAGTTTGGATTAGTATATAACGATACTAAATCCGAGAGATAATTCAATATCTTAAATAAAATGCAAAGTATAAAACGCAACGAGAGCGCTTAAACACTAGCACTAAATAAGATATTAATTATTAGGCCAAATATAATTCAAGGACAAATATTAACCACTTGAATAAAAATTCAAGTATATCTCGTTTGTTATAAAAGCCTCGGTAGAAATATAACAATTAAGTTATAATGGCTTTTTAAACAAATAGAGAGTAAGGAGACTTCGTTTATGTCGTATATTGACTTATACGAATATTTCTCGACTCGGAAAATAAAGTTGGTTTAACTTTAAGAATTAAACAAGTAAGACTCGTTTTTAACTAATATATGTTTTATACGAGAGGCCTTGAACTTGTAACTCAAAGTTGATTATAACTTCTAAATACAACAAGGAAGCTTTTATTTATATCTCTAAATAATAATATGAGATTTATACAAGTAGCTTACAACTTGGATTTTAAAGTTGATTTAACTTTTAGAATGCAACAAGGAAGCCTTTATTTATATCTCTTATAATTATAACGAGATTTATACAAATAGCTTACAACTCGGATTCAAAGTTAAATAATAAACTTACTAAATATTCGACGAGAGATTTTCATTTATGCCTCTTTATAATTATAGCGAGACTTATACAAAAATTCTTTATCTCAGAATTTTAGTTTAGTTTATGTCACTTGATATTTCAAACGAACAAGTCTATTGTTTATGTGGTTACCTTTGACTTATACAAATCGACTTCGACTCGGAAATAAAGTGAGTTAACTCGTAAATATTCAACAAGGAGACTTTTGTTTATATCTCTATATGAGACTTATGTAAATGTTCTACAACTCGGAATATGAGTTAAGAATGGTTACTAAAAAATACAACAAGAAAGCTATTCGTTTTTGCCGTATAGTCGACTTATACGAAATCACTTACTCGGATTTTAAAGTAAAACCGTAGTTGTTTTAGATCCCGAACTTAATCAAGGGAAAACAACTAAATCAAGAGAGTAAAGTAAATTCTAAACTCTCTTGGTGGGTTAACGAATTATATATACTTTTTAGGAACAAGAATTTATGCTCGTGTATATATGTCATAAAAACCCGAATGTTTGTGCTTAAAAATTAAGCGAGCTAGCATTAACATAAACACTAACCAACTTATGAATCTTGGCCTTACAAAGTCTCAAATTTCTCTTCCAAAGTGAAGAGAGTATTATAAGAGATAAGAGTTGATTTGAAGTAAAAAACACACCAAAAGTTGGTCGGAAAGTGGTCGGAAATTGCCCGGAAAAATGGGCGGAGTAACGGCTTCTAAAATGGACTTTTGGATGCTTCAAGAACACTTAAATGCTGCTAGAAATTTTTTCTAGGGGTAGCAAAATTAAGTGGAGCCAAGTGGGTAGGTTTGAGCAAAGAAAGGATAGTAAAACAAGCTTGAAAGTGTATGAAACTATGGCTTAAAGAAGGCTTGAATACTAAAACTCTTGGGAGATTTTAGCTACTACATAAAAAAGAGGGAGAGAAGAGAAAACTCCAGAATTTCTTTGGCTCAAAATGGCTTGAAAAAGAAGTGGGGGTGGGGCTTTATTTATAGCCAAAAAATGGCCATTTTAGCTTAATTTTAAAGCTAAAAGAATGCTTAAAATATAAGCACTATAGGTGTGTAGGCATGTGGGTGTGTAAGACCAGCTGAAAATTCAAATTAAAGTAGCCAAAAACGTGGCCCACTATTCATATAATATTTAAACACATTATATAGCCAATAAACACATAACCGACGAGCAAAAATACGTAGTTTTCATTAAATTGAAAAATCACAGGAAAATTATAAAATTTTGGGATCTTCTAGAAATATTCCTAGTAGATCATGGATAAAATTTCACCTTCAAATTATATGTCCATCTATGACTTTTAAGTGACCCAAAAATCAGTTACATACGGATTTTAGGGGTCCCGAAAAAACGTCATGCGAAAATATGAAATTCCTACCAATATTAAGAAATATTATTTTAGTGATAAATCCCAAGTTTCAAGTCAGAAATATTTTAGGAAGTACCATTTTGGATTTTTCGAATGTTAAAACAGCCTTTCGGAGCGACCGAAAAATTTATTTGTCTTTACCGACAACTTAGACAAATGTTTTGACTTGATATAAATTAAAACATAATATTCCTTGAATAATAATGACTATGAGTTCCGAGGAATATTTACACTTGAATTTATATTGATTTTATCCGGATAAATAAGCATTTACGGGTTTTACGGAATAAAATCTGTTTTTAATCTTTTGGCATGGCTTTTGGAAAGATAATTTGATATTAATATTCAAATGAATATATTAAATATATTTGAGATTAAAACTATAAGATCGACACGCTTTTAAATAAATTTGACAGTTTTAGTATGTAAAAGCGGTGTTTGAAAATTCTTGTTTTTCGTGCAAATAGTCGTTGTCATTTCTTTCTTAGACATAAATAATATAGAATAGAATATATCATTAGGTTGAAATATTAATTTTAAATATATGCCACATAAGTTGTGTCAGAAATCATTTTAGGGTTTTATGTCCGATTAGATTGAATTTGACTTGATTCCCGAAAAATGCCGCAAAAGAAATCCTAAGGGTGGATTACTATCTGATTTAGTAAACTTCCTAGATTTCTAATTTAATTATACACTTAATTACATTTGACAAAATAATCAAAACCTACGGAAAAGACGACTCCTCACAAAGACTTAGTGAAAAATTTCTTGTTTCTAGCATGCAAATCAATTCGTTAGGACTTAACATTCCTCTATACAACATCACTACACTCGAATCAACATCACAAATTAATCGGAAAAGCAACCTAAGGGATCATGATATAATGTCAATGTAACTATATGCAACATACTAACATGATAACATATATGCAAAATAAAAACAAATAACTACATGACAAATATGCAACTAAACTATCATGAATATGCATTTATATGGACTCAAACACAAATATTCCTTAACTATCACCCCCAAACTTAAAAATTTCACTGTCCTCAGTGAAGGTAATAGCAAGGAATCAAGGCATACCTACTCAGAAGAAGAAGGATCATCACCCTCCGCGGGTGGAGTGTCAGGAGGCGGGTACACGGAATCCTCTCCAAAAACTGGTCACTGTATGTCAACCCTCGTGGCTCTAAAAGTTGTACCCAACGCCTGAGTAAGATCTTGTGCAAACTTGCTCTGGACATCGTACATCGCATCCATCCACCTCGTCAAATTCCTATACAGCGTCGAGTCTAAACCAACACTATCCTCTGTCTCCTGCTGCTACTTCTGTGAAGAACTTGCCTCACCAATCTGATTTCTCCACGCTGCTCTGCGAGCCTGAGTCGAACCACCAGTATACATCTGATCGGCTGGCTGGCCACCCGGAAAATGATCATAGGTGTACTCAAGTCCTTTCTCGTCAGCCTTCCCACCATACCAATCCTGCATGCTTAAGACCGTAGAATTGTCGATGAAGGCGCTCGGTAACTGAAGCTGCTCGTGTGCGGGCCAATGAACACCCATCGCAATACAAAGCTTGGTCACAATCGAGGCATAAGGGATAGACCCCGTAGTGCCTCCAAGCAAAAACCGCAAAATGCCCTGATGAATAACATAATTGAGATCCACACTGTCTCCCTGCAAAATCCCCCATAACAACTTCTCACGATCCACAGTCACATCATGCACATGAGAAGAAGGCATGATATTCGCACAAATAAAAGCATTCCAAGCACGAGCAAACATGTTCATGCATGTAGCAGGGAAATTGAGATACTCCTTCGATCCCCTCTTGAACTTCCATTATGTCTTCGGGATACACAGCGTAGCCACAATCAAATCCAAATCAAAGTCCTCCCCCGTCTTATTAACCCACTCCTCATGAGTTGGCTTCCTCACAGGTTGGTTGATAACCCTGCGAATAGCCTCCGGTTTGTAGCCCATTATCAACCCACGCACTATCGAATATCTATTCTTATCAGCTTTTGCGTTCACATAGAACTCGCGAAGGATACTCATAGGCACAACCTCGGGTGCTTCACAAAACGAAACCCATCCCATCTCCAAGATCATCTCGAGAAGCCTACCGTCCTTACCTGAAGGTAGAAAACCCCTTTCTTTCGCAATCGGCTTCGATAGTAACCTTGTGTACTTCTCTTCAGTCATCGTGGCCTCGTACCCCTAACACTCGAAGTATCGGTAGAGATAGTGTTGCTGCTTCCTTGAGTGTGGGCTCTCTTTGGTGCCATTGGAATAGATTAAGTGAGATAAGAGAGGTGTGTAGAGAGAGTTAGGGTTTGAGAAAATAAAAGTAAGGTGGAGATGGATGTATATAGGCGTATGTATATATAGAGAATTAGAATTAGGGTTGTACTAGAAGTGGGATATGATTTTGGGGTTAGTGGGGATAATGGGGTATTTTGGGACTAAAAATTGGGTATAAAGAGATTATATAACTGCTGTGTGTAACTCTTTTTTTTTTGAATTTTCTTTTTTTTTCTTTTTTAGGCACTAGTGTGGCCGCCCCGCATGGGAGCGCGGGCGTGCTCAATTTTTGTTGTTTCAGAGCGGGCGCGACGTGCTCCCGGAAAAGTTGCCCTGTTTTTCTGTTTTTTTTTGTTTTTTTCCTTATTTCTTTTTTTCTCAACTACTAATGTACAACAAACATGGGTTGCCTCCCAAGAAGCGCTTGGTTTACATCGCTAGCTTGATGTAGAATTTCGAGATTAAGTTGACAATAAAACGACACTAACCACCTCACGGTTTGCCTTATCTCCATAGTAATGCTTCAAACATTGTCCATTCATCTTGAATTCCTGGCCTGGATCATTCTCAACAATTTCCACCGCTCCATGTGGAAACATAGTTTTGACAACAAACGGCCCTGACCATCTCGACTTTAATTTTCCAGGAAAAAGACGGAGATGAGAGTTGAACAAAAGAACTTGTTGCCCCGACACAAATGATTTGAGAACTAGACCCCTATCGTGCCATCTCTTGACTTTCTCCATGTATATTTTATTGTTCTCATATGCTTAAAGTTGAAACTCTCGAGTTCATTCAATTGAAGCATCATTTTTTTACCAATTGCAGTCAGATCAATGTTCGGTTTCTTCAAAGCCCAATATGCCTTGTGCTCTAGCTCTGTAGGCAAATGATATCCTTTACCATAAACCAATTGAAACGGTGACATGCCTAGCGGAGTCTTGAATGCTGTTCAATATGCCCAAACAGCTTCATCCAGCTTCAAAGACCAATCCTTTCTCGATGGACATACAACTTTCTCCAGAATTCGCTTGATCTCTCTGTTAAACACCTCAGCTTGACCATTAGTCTGAGGATGGTAGGCTGTAGCAATGCGATGATTCACATTATATCTCTGCATTATAGCAGTGAACTTGCGATTATAGAAATGCGATCCCTCGTCACTGATTAGGACTCTTGGAGTCCCAAATCTTGTGAATATCTGCTTGTGAAGAAAGTTAAGCACTACCTTCGCATCATTTGTTGGCAAAGCCTTGACTTTGACCCATTTTGACACATAATCAACCGCCAACAAGATATACTGATTATTGTAAGATGAGACGAATGGCCCCATGAAGTCAATTCCCCAAACATCGAAGACCTCAACCTCGAGAAGCACATTAAGAGGCATCTCATCCTTCTTTGACATATTACAACACGCTGACAGCGATCAAACTTCAAAATGAACTGATGTGCATTAAACAATATAGGCCAGAAGAATTCTGCATGAAGGATACAAGCTGCTGTCTTTTCTCCATTATGATGGCCTCCATAAACAGTTGAATGGAAGTCTCACAAATACCTTCCGTCTCACTGTACGGAATACATCTCCTGATGATATGGTCAGCTCCTTGCCGAAACAAAAACGGATCATCCCACATGTACCACTTCACCTCGTGAAGAAACTTCTTCCTTTGAGCATAAGTTAAGTCCGGGGGCATAATGTTGCTCACAAGTTAGTTCACAATTCTGCGAACCACGGTTCTTCTTCTTGCACCCCAAACAACTACTCGTCGGGAAAAGACTCATTTATCAATATCTTGTCATGTGAAATTGTACTTGGATCTTGAAAGGCATATGTTATAGCCTATTTGTTTATTCGAGGATTTAACTCAACTCAAATAAGAATGTAACAAGTAAATAGTGGATCTATCGTCAAAGAGATCTCTCAAAGTAACATCTGTAAAAGGATTCTGAAACAATGTTCATCTACAGACTTGAGGAATTACTTCACTGGAAGAAGTTCAAGAAATTGATCAAGCCTCAGTGATATAAATGAAGATTGTGGATTTAATTAAGTGACAGAGATCTCGTCAGGGTATCAGATAATTACAGGGATTTAATCTGAAGAAAATCAAGTGATCAAAGTCAAGACATGAAGAAACGTCACGGAAGTTAGTCAATCATGAACCAGACAGTACATCGAGGCGTCAACATTGAAGTGGTGGAATTGATTCATAATTTTCAGTGATTTTCAGAAGAATGGTTACTGTTCGAGAGTAGTATTAATTCTCTATTAATTAATTAAGTCATATAATTTAATTAAGAAAATAAATTATATCTGCAAAGATTAATTTATTTATTAATTGAATTAATTGATTAATTAATTCAGAATTAATATTAGGAATTTTCAGAATTGATTTTGAATTTATATTCAATATTAATTCAACATGACAATCAAATGAACTGGTATGACAATCAGATTGTCATACCGAAAGTCATGCCAGTTCAAAAGGATTGTCATACCGAAAGTTCTACTAGTTCAACAGATTGTCATGTTAGTTCAATCAATTGTCTTGCCGATAGTATTGCCAGTTCAATCAATTGTCTTGCCGATTGTCTTGCCAGTTCAATGAAGTTCTGTTGATCAAATCAGTTAAAAAAGACAGACGCAGCATTCATTCAAATATACACAACAGAAGTCAACAACTCAAGAACAAAAAAAGAAAATCAGCCGACTAAATATTTCATTCTTCATCTGCAAATTTCAAGATCATATATTTCTAGTTTTAAAGTTAAATCCAAACAACTAGAAATCATTCTCTTGTGCTTGTGTAACAATCTCGCGGATCAAAATCCCTAGAACTTAATCTCAAATTGCGTTTAGCATTTGATTCTTTTTATTGCAAAAATAGAAAAAGTTCATGTCGAATTTATTCTAGATTTGTGATAATTAATTTGAGATTAATCCCTTGTAATTGATACCGTTGTTATAACACCTTTCAAGTTTAATAATATTTTTATTTAACTTGAATTTTGTTTCAATTTTATTCCGCACTAAATTCGATTAAACGGTATAGTTTGTATTCAACCCCCCCTTCTACAAACACATTGGGACCTAACAGATCTTCTAAACGAGAGAGATGATCAGCAACTTGATTCTCATTACCTTTTTTATCCTTGATCTCCAACTCAAACTCCTGAAGTAAAAGAACCCATCGAATCAATCTAGGCTTCGAGTCCTTTTTCAAGACGAGATAGCGAATCGCAGCGTGATCAGTGAAAACTGTCACCTTCGTCTCAAGCAAATAAGATCGAAACTTCTCAAAACCGTAGACAATGTCTAAGAGTTCCTTCTCAGTAGTAGTGTAGTTCAGTTGAGCACTATTCAGAGTCTTACTAGCATAGTAGACCACATGAAATATATTGTTCTTCCTTTGCCCAAGAACCGCTCCAACTGCATAGTCACTCGCATCGCACATCATTTCAAAAGGCTCATTCCAATCGGGTGCAGTTATGACAGGTTTCGTGATCAAGCTCTTCTTTAATCTCTCAAACGCAGCTAGACACTCATCATCAAACTTGAAAGGGACATCTTTCTCTAATAGATTGCACAATCTTAGGGTTGTTAAAATGACTCAGTCTTATTATGTAGAGACATGTCTTGCACAATAATCTCCCCCAATTTATGAGAAGATTACTTATCATAAATTTATGCCTGATAACAAGACTAACCCCAAGCTAAAATTTTAAAAACTAACAGATTGATAACGTACAAGTTTTTATACATGAAAGTCATCTTGCAGTTACATTGAGAATTGAATTTACAAAATCAGCTAAACTTTTCAAATCCTGGATGCTCTCTAATTAAATCCTTGAGTTTGACAAGACACTCAAGTTCTTCAATTATCTCAGTCCCCCTTAGAGCTTCCACCCACTTCATCCATTCATTTACTGAGTAACTGTCAAGGTAATTTATTCTGTACCTCGAGAATTTGTGAGTCTTGATATTTAGAAATACACCATCTGCAAAAAAACTCTAGTCAACCCTTTAGCTTTTAAGTTCATTTGACCGTTTCTCAAACATCTCCATCTCCTTAGCCTTTTCTATTGCATTTTCTTCCTTCTCAGCCTTCTCTGTTGCATGCGTTTCATCTCTTTCTCTCAACCTTCTAGTCAGTTCAACCTTTCTCATCTTTGTAAAAGTATCATTCAAAGTCATCAAATTAATTACTTTTTCAAGCTCTACTGTTGAATAATTTTCAATTACTTCTTTGTTGAGTAAGTTAAATGTACCATCTTTAAAATAAATTTTTACATCTCCCGGAGTTTCCACATAGACTTTGACTATTTTTTCAGCTAGCTGATGTTGTAGTCATCATCTGATATTTCTTCTGGAATTGGTAGAAAATATTCTTGATTAAAGCAGTTCCATAGAGCTCTAAATTTGATGTTTATCTAGAAAATATAAGAGATATAAATAGATATATTGTTGAATAAACCAAGAAAAAATCTCTAAATTCTTATTATTCGTCATTTGTGAATAAATTTTAAATTAAAACAAGTCAATAAAGAGCCTCACACTTTTTATTCTTATTAGATTAGATAAGTAAGTTTTTAAGCTCCAAACAATATTTCCGATTCAAAAAAGTCGATAATGAAGCTCTAAAAGGATCTCTTGCAAAAATAAATCAAGAATAAAAGATGTGCGTTATCCGAGTAGTGTAAATGCTAAAGTGGTGAGAGTGAATGTGAGAATAAATATGAGAATGAGAGTATGTGCATGTATGTGGGTTAGATTGATATTTATAATATTTGGTATTGACTCTTGTTACCTCCTTGTCCATAGGTTTACTTCTTTCTCGGTGACATGCATGACATGATGACGTCTCTTCTTATGACTATCATATTGACTACTTCTGTGAAAGTTTTCTCTTTTAAGGGAGTATTGAATAATGGAATGACCTTAGTCCAAGAATCTGCTGAAAAGAATGTAACATCTTTGGTCTGAAAGATGGTTTGCCGGAGGAAGAGGGTATCATTAATCCAGGAGGTAAAACATTATGTGAGTTTACATTTATTAGTCAATTTTGTAAATATGATAAATTGGCTACATGATGACCTGAGACATGATTTGACATAGAGGGTAAAGAGGTGAACTTAAGGCGAGTATTATCAATAACGATTATGACATAAAAGAGATTTTTATAAAAATACTAGTTATCATATAGAATTGGTACTTTTTATCATTATAAAGAGCCATCACTTTATATAGTATTAATTTAGAGGATTCCAGTGTATTTGAAATTTATATTGCCTTTTTTATATTTTATAAGTAGAATATGTAAAATAAAATACAAAAGAATATAAAGTAAGAAACATGAGCATGACACAAATTAAAAATCGAACAGAAACTGCACTGTTAATTATATGACTTGATTTTGATTTTCATCCAAACTGACAAACCTAAACTGTAGCAAATTATTAAGATATTATATATATACGCACACACCCACTATCATAAGCATTTTGAGAGTCGACTTCCATATTTAGGGTTCTAACCGTCCTTCCACCCTCCTATTTCACTCCCCCATACATTATACTATATATTAGTTTTTCAATAAAAACCTAGATCTAATCCTTTTTGGATGAAATCTTGTCGAGTGCCTTATTATCAATGTAGTTATTTGTGTCCATATTTTTTGGATGTTATTGTGTTCTTTTTTGATTTTTTTTGTGTCCCGTTAAAACTTTCAGTAACTTTTATGAGAAGGATTTATATGATAAATTGAAAGATGTATAAGACTTGAATCCAATTTGGGATAGTGGTGAATTTCACAAAAGCTCACCTTTCGAAAAAAAAATGTTTATATTTTTTGGGTATATGTTACTCTAGTATCAGTTGATATATGTAATACCCCAGTCCCACATTGAGGAGATTTTTGAGAATTCTGTTCAGTTTATAAGACAAATTACTAGTACTATGTGCACAACAAAACATGATCCTTTGGGGGCCTGTGGTGGGCTTGTCGTAACCCAAGTTGGCTGCATTCGGGACAGTATGCTTCGGCTTATTTCAGACTCGTAATCGGGACTTGACCCGGTTTTTGAAAAAGGCTCAAGATTTGACCCGGGTTGTCACATATGATATCAGAGTCGACTTTCAAAAGCTTGATGCGTCAAGTTGCCGGAGGTAGGGACACGAAGGCCGGTGGTATTATCCCACAATGGTAAGAGATCTGAAGGTGGGGACACGAAGCTAGCCGGTATTATCACACAACGGCTAGAGAGGTACGATCTTGGTCCTATGGACTGTCTGTTCGGGCCTGACGAGGACGTCAGGAGTTTAAGTGGGGGAGTTTGTAATACCCCGTTCCCACATCGAGGAGATTTTTTGGACTTATGTTCAGTTTATAAGACAAAGTACTACTATTATGTGCACCAACAAATCATGATCTTTTGGGGGTCTGTGGTGGGTTGTCGTAACCCAAGTTGGTTGCATTCGGGATAGTATGTTTCAGCTTATTTCGGACTCGTAATTGGGACTTAGCCCAGTTTTCGAAAAAGACTCAAAATTTGACCCGGGTTGTCACAATGTAACTGATAGTTTCTGAATATTGGGTAACAGATGATGTGACAGTCAATTGTGATACTTCTAATTTTACAATTGGTGTAGGTTGGATTGCTCGAGATGCCAATAAAAAAAATTAGATTGAAGAATTTGAATATTCAATGTGCTAAGCGATCTAAAAAATAACGGATATTTATTTAAATTGTTTTTTTATTTCACGATTAAATTATAATTAACATTTCAAAGATTTGTTTTCACGGAGTTATAATATTTTAATGAAAAAATCAACCAATTCTTTTTAATATTGAAACAACACGTTAAAAACCTGATAAAAAAATATATTTACTAGTCAAAAGCACATGAAATATGTGGGATATATTGTAAGAGCAAGGATAACTGTATAATGTGTAAAACTAAAAGATAAGCAGCATGTTACATATAACTGCCGTAATATTTTATTGCAGCGGGCGTATATTTCATGTAACTACATCATATCGGGTGAATACTATTGTAATGAAGCGTTAATACAGTCACATGAGGCAACTACATCATGCCGTAATATTTTTATTGCAACAGATAAGTGCTATTATTGATACGGTTATATCCCATCTCCAACTAAAATGTATTCAAAAGAATTACAAGTACAATTTTTTTATCAACGAAATGTGATAATTTCATAATCCATATCATGTTTTATTATTACTTAATTGCTAATAAAAATAAAGTATTTATAAATTTTAATATTTTGATTTTAAAACCGTACCGATATTTTTTTGGTGTGGTTTTCGTTTTCGATTTTTAGAACTCCACTTGACTACCGCACAACACTCATGCCTAGAAAAAGCAGCAATAGCAACCCCGACTTCCAAGCAATAATCTAGATCTAAACCCTTCAATAAGATATCACACGCAACCTAAATCTTCATCAAATGTAAAAACAAACATATAATACTAATTTGCATACTGTAAAAAAGTAGTGAACAATCTGAAAAATTACCCATTTCTACCCAAAAAGATGCAAAAAAATTGATGGATGTGATAAAACCTATTATGAACAAGTACTCACATGGGAAGCTACTTCTCAAATTGCATGGTATAAACAAGAGTTTTTCAACAAATTTGGGGGAGGGTCGACGAGTTTAAGAATGAGTCTCCTTTTATTCTTCTACTAACAGTGAGCTTCTGCATCACTGAATACCAACTAATTAAAATAAAACCTTTTCCTGTACCCTCAAAATGACTTTCTTATTCCTATATGGAAGATACGTGTAGCAAATGCATCTACAAAAAGAAAAATCACTGGTGCCAATTTTTTGGCAGGACCTTTTGTAACAGCTGAACTATATGCAGACTCCAATCTTCAAAGATTATCACATATTGCTTTTGTGAAATCACTTGTTGATGAAGAGCCGCCAAGATCAGCTGTTCGGTACTTCCCTTCAGATATCGTGTTGAGAATAGCATTCTGAATCCGATCAGCTTTATCATGAAGGTCAAGATGGCGTAGCATCGAAACAGAACTCAAAAGCAATGCAGTAGGATTTGCTTTATTCTATATGGAAACATCATAAAAGTAGCAAATCTTAACCAAGTTAATACAGTAAGTTGGTAGCAAAGAAAATTTAGTTGAAAATAGCATAGAAACAAAAAAAAAGATACTCATGAAAGAACAATATGTCGGCCACCTCGGGAGAGAGGGAGAAATGAAAAATAGTATACATAGGTCAAAAAACATTAAACCCAACTGAGTACTATCACAAGAAACACACACTTATCCTTCTAAAATTACAATTATTTTCTAGCAGATGGTCGATGCAATAAACTAAGATGAAACAATTAACACAATCCAAGTCGATTTATAAGAACATATCCAATTACTAAAAGTGAAAACCCTTGGAGTACAACACGCAAGAAATCCAAGCGTATAAGAAACATAAAAGATCTACACAACTGGAACGATTTTTAAGACGCCATCCCTTTAAAAAACTAGTGTATTTAGTATTTATATATGTCCTGGTCAGAGTTTAGAAGATGTTCCAGATTTTACAGTCCAAGTCATTACAGTGGTACCGCACCTCCCATATTAGGTTATTATGAATACTTTTAATGCCTGCTCAGATCTTACTTTGCATTATCTCCAAAGTAAACCATAAAATCTTATACTTCTAATGTATGAAAACAATCTACTACAACATCACATAAAATTGAAGTGTAACGGTGCATAAACTACAGAGCAACCATGAAAACATAAATGCTGTTGAGGAAAATCATTAAGTAGTTGTGCATTTAATTTATATGTAATCATCCTTAATTTGATTTAGAGGGAAAGAAAGGAAAGAGAATGTTAAGGATTAGTGGATTACTCTTACTAACATAAAAGTTCTACTTTACTCTTAAGCAGAAATTATACATAAAAATTCCTAAGAAAGGCATCTTTTCGCATTAAACAGGAATAGCATTCACATCAATTAAGTTTTTTTATGGCTAACCTTTCCAGCAATATCAGGTGCTGAACCGTGTACAGCCTCAGCCAAAGCAATACCTCCCTCGCCAATATTGCAGCTGGATAGAAAGGTGTTCATAGTTAAACCCTATTCTCCTCATGTAAATGAAAAGAGGGGGGTTACAATAACAAGACTCAAGTTTACCTTGGTGTTAGTCCCAAACCTCCAATTAGACCAGCACACAAGTCACTTATAATATCTCCATAAAGGTTAGGCATAACCAGGACATCAAAAAGAGCTGGATTCTTGACAAGCTGGATACAAATGGCAGTGACTCTTAATGTTAGTCTTTTCTTACATATTGTTTCTTTAGAATGTAAACTAAAGCAACAAAAGAAACTAATAAAACTGACGAAATACACCATCACCACATTTAAGAACCATAATGACTCGGTGCACCTGACACAAACAAGTTTATGAAATTTAATTTGTACCATCATACAGCAATTGTCAATGACAACTTCCTCATATTTTATATCAGGGTACTTCTCCGCAACCTCCCGACAACACTGAGATCAAAAGTAAATATTAAGTCAGTAAAATCTATAAAAAAGTATATTCATTTAAATACTGCAGATTTAGAACACCTTGAGAAAAAGACCATCAGTTTTCTGCATAATGTTTGCTTTGTGTATTGCAGATACTCTTTCTCTGCCATGTGCCTTGGCATAGTGAAAAGCATACTCGGCTACCCTCAAGCTTGCCTGACGAGTAATGATCTTTATACTTTCCACAACACCCCTCACAACCTAAAATCATGATTACAAGATACTTTTAAAAAATTATACAATGAAACTACTTTATTACAACTAATGTTGCCCAATCATATTACACGATACCGTTAAAAAATTATACAATGAAACTATTTTATTACAACTAATGTTGCTCAATCATCTATATTATTTTTGAGACTAGACAGAAAATGGGCAGGAGGTAACCCAAAAGTCTAGGAGTTCCTGACCGAAAAGGTTTGATATTAGGAGCCTAAAAAAGGGTCTTTTCTAGTGATGTCATATCACATTTAGCTCTTTTAGACCGTTGCTGTGGCATTCCATGCATTCATAATCCTGTTATCGAAACTTTTGGAGTGAGAGAATACGAGTAGCAGCCAATAATTTAGATAACTTAGCAGGTTCACAGCTTATCAAGATGGGTACAATATTGCTTGACGTTTGCCGGCACAAGGAGGTACAATGTACTAAGATTATGAAAAGGTGTTGAAGTCGGTCTGAACAAAAAGGTTTCTGACTGGGATGGGTACCACCATTATACTGTTGGGTCACGTCATACTGATTATGCAAGATCTTGATCAAGATCTCTGACAAAAGCATAATATATGAAGAAACATATAAAGAAAGACAGTATGTATGAGAATGGAATGAAAATTACAAGCAAAATATATGAAGAAAGAGAGTATGTATGAGAGTATAGTGAATGAAAATGAGTTAATAAAAATTTTCCATGATGAAGATTGTATGGAAAATGATGTGGAAGGGAAATGGATCATTCCCTCCAAAACACATGGGTTAGAAGTTTAGTTTAAATTATTTGGAAAGGAATGAATGGAAGAATGAAAATTATAAACACTTCATCCAATTTTCCCAAAAAATAATACAAATTTCATTCCATTCTCTCCCCATTCCATTCCATCCAAGTGAACACAACCTAAGGCTTCAATTTTGGAATTAATTTTATATTCAAAAAGTGTAGGGCCGTAGGCTATGTCAACCGGACCCTTAATATGCCTCGAGTACCCGTGGTGGACACTCAAGTACTCAACACTCAAACATCGGTATGGACACTCGGACAATTATATTATGCCAAGAATATGTAAGATTTTTAAATAACTTGCTGAGTCTGACACTTGGACACTAATTCATGTTAAAGACCTCCAGACGAGTCCGGGTAAAAACAGATGTAGGTAGTTGTGGCAGTTCACTTCAATCTGGGTCTAAAAGACAATGGTCTTGATAATATCACAGTCACAGTGAGTATTCCAGTGAATTTAGTGTGTATTCTGGTGACCTTATTAAAAAATCAAAAGGGCAGTATGTTATGGAAAGTACAATTGCCTACACAAAGTACAATTAGGAATTTGATTGCCTATATGTCTTGCTGGAAATATTGAAAGACCGTGACTATGATGGCAGATCAAAGCAAATCCTAGGGATAACCATTGTGGCATAAACTAGCTAAAACAATGGTTGTGTAATAGTGGGATGTAAGATGTTTAAACTGTCGTATTAACAGTATAACATGAATGTTGATACAATGTGGTTTCTAGAAAGACGCGAAGCCACAGGAAAACTATAGTAAATAAGTCTAACATAAGAGATTACGGGAATTACTACCCACAACTTCTAACAAAAAGTGAGTTCACGGTGACTTTCTCTCAGATTCAGGGTGCTCTTTCAAGGGGAAGTGCTGTTTAAGGGAACTGATCGCTCTAGAAAATTTGCCTCGAAAAGGATGATTATTTTTCAATCCGTGGCACTATTGAGAGATTGTATTTTGGTGATGATGGGTTTTCTTATAACTCCTGCAAGTTTGGAATGGTGCTACCACTCCTAATAAAAGGACCATGGGCGGAACCTTTTGACATATCATACAGCTAGAGCTTGACAGAAATATTAAGGTGTCCTATATTTAAAATAAAGGAAGCGTATCGCCCCACCCCTATCACCCGCACAGTGTTCCTGAGTGTTTTAAATGGAAAACTGAAACGACGTCAGAAGAACACATATTACTCTTCATTTTCTTTCTTACCTATAAAAACTTTGGAAACACAAAAGAGAATGAAAACTATCCCCACTTTCTTTTCGATTTCCTTCCCCTCGAAACTAAAACTCGGGGAATATTGTATGCAAGGAGTATTCTGGAAAACCCGCGCTTCTGCACCATACTGATCAGGTCATCCCCCTTGTTGACACGCGAAGAGAACTTCAGACAAGCGGAAAATTTATCCCAAAAAGAAAACATGATGTACTTACTGAATAAGATATTTTTAAGTAATCTGTAATAAATGCATATGTCTTTACTCCTAAGAGCAAGTCCAATGCAATGCTATCCTAGGTGCTACTGCTATATCATAGAACCAAATGGGAAAAAACTCAACTCCAAAGGGGTGCCATACTTAGACCAAGTCCAATGCAATGCTATAAGTGGTGTCATTTCTATAATTTGAAACCAAATGTCAAAAATTTCAACTCCAAAGGAGTTCTATACTTGGATGCAAATATGCATATATGCATCCTTGGTTTTAAATTTGAAACCAAGGATGCATTTATGCATCTAGCCACATCATCAAACTACTACAAATGAGATGAATGTTGTTGTGCTTTAAATGAAACTTAGGGCAAGATGACAAAATTTAGGTAAATTAGGAAATGTTTGGTTTTAAAATGCATCTAGCATTGGTGCCAAATTATAGCAATAACTATAGCTATTTTGCATCTTGCATTGGACTTGCTCTTAGATGCAAATATAGTACCAAGGATGCATATTTGGTTCTATATTATAGCAATAGCTATAGCTATTTTGCATTTAGCATTGGAATTGCTCTAATATATTTTCAAATCCGTATTAATTCAGAAAATATTTTCTTCTAAGGTTCTCCAGAAGCATAGTAGCTTTCAGTGATCATTGACATGGCATATCAGCATATCCAGGAGCCAGGAGGCTTTCAGTGGCAAAGATTTAATATTTGTATCTGTTGCATCTGATCTTCTTTCACTTGTCATTTTGGCATCTCTTTTAACACAGAATTCACTGTATCTTAAATCATTATAGTGATAAATAAAGGATTAATAAAGATGATTTAATACTTGCCTGATGTTCAAGACCGCTGTACTCTCCTTCTGTGTTTTCACGTATAGTGATAAGGTTTACATCATCATATCGAGTCTTGTAGCCAGGAAGGCTGTAACACGGCCTGACATTGGCATAAAGATTAAGCTCTTTTCTCAGTGTAAGGTTCAAGGAACGATGCCCTTTCCCTATGGGTGTTGCCATTGGTCCTTTCAATCCAATCTTATTCCTTCTCACTGATTCTAGACTTTCCCATGTCAAAAAACTCTGCGTTCTGGGATCTACCTCTGTCCCCACAAAGTGCTCTTCCCATTGAATTGGCACTTCTGCAGTTCTAAATACCTGTATACGATCAAACAATGAGAAACATGTAAATAATTGAGCGTCCCTTCGCAAGTGTACTTAAACATATCATAATCATACTTGGACCGTATATATGAGAGAGAATTCAAATAGGCACTGAAGTTAGCTTACAAGCTACAAATAATTTTAGTGAACCCTATGTACTTTTTTGATGAATTTTGATTGCAATTTACGTGAACTGTAATTTCAAGAACTATACTAGTTTTGTTCACATTTAAATTCTAGTTTGTATTTTCAGTGATTGGAATAAATATTATATATATATATATATATTTATTTATTTATTTATATTTCTATTCATTGAACCCTTTTTTTCTTGGGTAATGGTGAATTATAAGAAATTTAAATACCCTCGCACCCTATTTGAGACTCGAATTATCAATTTTTGGTAACCAAAGAAGAGTGATAATGTCTAAAAAGATTAAAAGAAAGAATGAAATTCAGTAAAAATATAAATAGACAAGTATAAAAATAGCCAGGTGGCAGAGGCTCTATAACAAATGCATTCAGATCCTCACATACAAACCCTCCTTAATAAAATGAATTTAGGTATCCAGTATAGTTATATATGCCTATGCAGGAGAGAGAGATAGAGAGATGTGCCTCTTTGACAGACTCGGCGATCTCAGGGCCAATACCATCGCCGGGAAAGAGAGTGGCGGTGATGAGATCGGAGGAAGGAGAACAGAAGGATCGAGAAAAAGCAGCAGCCGAGAAAATTCCATTGGCACGATTTCCGAGGACTCGTTTCACAATTCCGGATGCCATCGTGGGTATGGTTGATTCCGTGGCGGCTGAGTAGGATGGTGATTGATTAATATATTGCAAATAGAGAGAGAGGGGGGAGAGTTGAATGTAATAATGTCTCCGACTCTCAAAACTACCAAGTGGGAATTATTTTACGACATACAAAATGTCTAATTTAAAAACCTCTGTAAATAATTGTTTAACTTTGTCTTTGGTACAGTTTTACTTTACTTTAAATTGTATATGTAAACTTAAAATATCCTTGTTTGTTTTTTTTTTATCAAAAAAATATCCTTGTTTGTTCTATTCTTTTTAGGGAATAATACTAGCGTACTATCTTATTTAAATGGATCTAAAAAATAAAAAGGTCTTTTTTTTATAAATATTCAAATTTTACAAACATTTTGTAAAAATACTGTCAATTTTTAAAACAAATGGCAAAAATATTATCTTTCAAAAAATATTTGCAAAAATATGGAGGTTGAATTTGCAATCATATCTGTAACTGCTAGCAACCATATATGCAACCAAAAATGCAAATTTGAAAAAATATGTTAAAAATTACATTTAGTTGCAAAATAAGTTGTACAAGTGGTTGCAAATAGTGAAAAATGAGTGTCCTTACAGGACCAAAACTAATATAAAGAACAATTAAAATATGCACACAAATTGGTAAAAATTAGTAAAGGTATCGGATGCAAGCTTTAAGCGATGACCAACAATTTGAGAAAATCACCCACACAACAAACTCAGCTCAACATAGTTGATTGTCAAACAAAATCACACATATTCCAGCTAAAATTCTCAAATTCACACACACGCAAACACATTGATCAGAGACAATGACACTCCGATAAAATGAACTGTTTTCATGACACACAGTTATGCATGATCTGATTCATGCCGGATGTTTCAGAAGATTTGCATTAATTACGCCATCTGATGGAGGGCGTGGAGAGGGGGTTCGAAGCGGAGACGACGTTTGCGGCGGCAGCGCTTGACGGCGGCATCTTCGGCGGAGGAGAAAGCGAAGGTGCGGAGAGGGATGAGAAAGGTGGGAGGGGGAGAGAGAGTAGGGCAGTGATAGAGTAGGGAAGGAGAGAGAGATGCACTGAGAGGAGAAGTGAGAGAGAAAGGGAGAGAAGTTGAAAAAAGGAATGTGAAGATGAAGATGGTATTTTTGTAATTTAATTGTTTGTATGTTTAAAAAGATAGTAAATTTGTAAGATTTTAAGTAAGATAGTAGAGTTGCAAATAATTACCCCAAAATTGTTATTCTTGGCAATTTCCCAAAACAAAAATCTTATGTAAATAGTTGTGAAAATTACTATTCACAACCAAAAACATTTTTCAAACACGATTTTTAACTACTTTTTTTTAACATTACTACATTTTTTTTAATGACAATCTGCGCAAACTCTATTTATATATTTTTTTATTTTTCTTGAGAACTTACATTGACAGCAAGGCGGATCCAGGGGGTTTCAAGGGGTCATGCGCCTTAAATTATACTCTCTCCGTCCCGCTGAAAAGTTTACGTACACTATTTATATGTATTTCGAGACTTTTATATAACATATTTTTATGATATTTTATTTAAAAAAAATTTAAATAAAAGTTTAAACATAAAACTTTTATCCAAATAAAAAAATTTAAAAAAATATTATGAAAGTATATTTTAAACGAATATTGAAAAGTGTGCCGAAAAGTAACGTAAATAATATAGCGCTATAGATGTAGGGATTGGTAATGTAGCGCAAGTGATAATCATGTTCTGTAATTTGGCCGGTATTAGTTTCTGTTTTTGTTCTTTTTAATTTTTCCCTTCTAAACTTTTTCTCCATGGTTTTCTTACCAATAAAGTTGCTTTCGATTATTATTTTCTAATTTTGGCGGTTGATAACATCATGAGAAGAGTAATACTTTAAAAAAATTACTATTTCATAATTAAAATTTTTTATTTTTTATTATTATAAAAAGCGGACCCCTTCAAAAAAATTCCTATATCACTAGCTGCAACATGTCAACATCAGGGATGGGCATTTCCCCCGCCCCGTCCCGCCCCGTCCCGCCCCGCCCGACCGTGATCCCGATCCGATCCCCGCCGTTCGGGGCGGGGAATCGGGGATTTTTCGGGTATGGGACGGGGATCGGGGAGATATGTGTAAAATATTCGGGGGTCGGGGAGAAGGGGCGGAGAATCGGGGATTTTTTCGGGTACAGGACGGGAATCAGGGAGATATGTGTAAAATAATCGGGGGTCGGGGATCGGGGCCGATCCCCGACCCCGAATCGTCCCCGAATCGTATTTTAAATAAAAATAATATAATAAATATATAAATATCTCAAATAAATATTGAAATATATATAATATATTATTTTCAATTACTTATCTCCTAAATGATTTAAATTTACTTATCATGATATTATTTCATTATAATAATATTATTTTTGTTTATTATTATATTAGAAATAAATATTAATTCAAATTAAGGTTAAACATTAATATTAAATTTTAAAGAAAATCTATATATTATAATTTACTGTTTGAATTTTTATTGGAAAATATTATTTAAAATTTAATTTTATTAAACGAAAAAAATAAAGAAATTCCCCGAATCCTCGCGGGGATCCCCGTTCCCCGTTCGGGGGGAGTAAAATAATCCACGTCCAGGGATCGGGGCGGTTTCGGGGATCAATTTTGGGTTCGGGGATCTGGGGCGGGGATAGCACTCCCCGACCCCAAAGTCACCCCATGGCCATCCCTAGTCAACATGTCAGGAGAAGCGGCTGCCAAGTGAATGTCTGTTAATTCAAAAGAACACTAGTATAATAACATATGCGAGATAACAATCTATACTATATATATACCATAATAGCCGGAATGGGGTATAATTTGTAATTTGGTTAACCCCTCATTTTGGTAATCACTTTTCATCACAACCGTCAGATCTTCTTCATCAAATAATCAGAGCCGTTAGTTCCAAATACTAAAAAAATATACTCCACAAATTCTCAGGTTCGAATCTTGTCTACAACAAACATTTATATTATTATTTATAAAGATATATATAAGTTCTCAGGTTCGAATCCCGTTAACAACAAACATATATTATTTTTAAAGATACATATAAACTTTCAGTTTCGAATCTCACATACCAACAACAAACATTTATATTATTATTTATGAATAAGATCTCAGTAATCATATACTATTTATATTATTTGAATCTAACTTGAAATTATAATTATATAATCATTATTTAGTATCTAATTATTTGTAGAAAATTTTAACAAACTTATACAAAATATAGTTCAAAATATATAAATATTAATTAAGACCCATGCGATACACGGGCCGTAAGCTAGTATTTCATAATATGGAGGGTATGATTTTTGGATTTCAGTTTGTGCGGGTTTTGTTAAAAAATAAAATATAGTCCTTTGTAATTTATTTAAAGTGTATGAAAAATATCAATCAAAACGGTCTATACTCAATGATTGTGTAGACTTGTAATAACTCGAATTTTTGAGATTTTGTAAAAATGTTTAATGAATAGCAACCCTGACAGATGGTAGAAAAGTAATCATGGTTACTTTATCAAATAGTAAGCTAAGGTTGTAGGATGATCATCTAAGGCTAGAGAATAGTAAAGCTAAAGACTAAACTACTAGCTTAGCTTGTAATCTTGAAAGGGCTAGCAAGATTTGTCCAAGGATTTGCCAACATAAATCTATTCTAGGACATATACTAGAGAATAAACAATGAAATACAAGCATTATTCAAAGAAGCAACCAAGAAGCAAACACAAAAATTCTCTCTCTCTCCAAAGAACATCACCATTCGGCCCTATCACAAAAACAAGGGAAATCAAATTCAAAACACCAAGCTCTAGCCAAGGAAAAATTCCCCCATTAATTCTCAAGCTTCATACATCATAAACTAAGGTAAGATAAATTTTTAAGCTCATTTTATCAAGATTTGATGGGTGAAATAAATTCAAGAAAGATGATAGTAAATAGTGTGAATAGTAATTCTTCTTTGATTTCTTGATTTTAATGGTTGTTTTAGGTTCCAAAAACCCTACCAAGTACTCCAAAGACTTCACCATCATCAAGAACACATCTCAAGCTCTCAATAAAGGTATAAATATTTGACCCATCCTTACTTAAGATTTAAGTTCAAGAATCTTTTAGAACATAGTTGTAAACCTAGTTTTGGTGAATGTATTATTTATTAAATGATTCATTAATGATTTAAAATTCATAAAACCCGATTTATAATACTTTCTGATTTTCGAAAAATTATCCGAATAATTTTAAATCATCGGAGAATATTATCTCGACTTATCCTAAATGTTTTGAATACAGTTTCAAAAAAAACTCCCCTTATATAATTATCTGTTGACAACGGTCAACTCACATCCTTAGTACTTCCTCCGAAAATTTTGGAAGTACGTATACATATATATATATATATATCCTAATAAGATAAGCTGTTTCTATCAACAAGCAAAACGCTTGGGGGAACTTCGATATGGTTCAAGTTCTCGAGATATGATAAAATAATTTTAAAGGACAAGAGAGGGGTAGACTCTAGTACTATGTGTAGTAGGAAGACTACCAAAGGTACCGCAGATGAAGGTACTCTGTATACTCAGGAACTTATAAAGTATGTGTATACCCAAATGGGACACGTAGCCCGAATGCGGCAAGGGTGATAACCGGGATACGAAGGTGTCGTCCTTCTACTAGTAGAAAAGGTTACTATTTCTCGTATTACGACTGATCATCATAAGCGATGACTCTAATGAACGTCCTATTCTTCCAACTGGAATTGTGATGCAATACCGTAACCCAAGCTTAGGTGCTGGGCTTACCATTATGTTAGGTCACACAACACTATAGAAGGGGGTTGAATATAATGTTTATACAATCAAATCGATTTATCAACACAAGTATGTAACAGTAATCAAGTATATTCAATATAATAAACTCTGTTACAATAGAACAGTTGTTCTCTCTCAGTGATGAACAATAACACTAAGAGCTGCTAGGTTACAATGTATAATCTTTCTCGTGAATGATAACACATATAGTGTAAACCCTAAGTTGTGTTTATATAGTACACAGTTACAAGATATCTTCTGATTGATATAGAATATAATTCTGTCTCCTAATCATAAAGTCTGATGTATGGGTATTTTAGAACATTCTAACCCATAGTCCAGTAACTGATTCTTCATCCAAAGAATCTGTGCACAACAGCTTCCTGCAGCAATATATTCTACTTCTGCAGTTGATGTGGAAATTGATTTCTATTTCTTGCTAAACCAAGAAATCAATCTGCCTCCAAGAAATTGGCAGCTTCCACTAGTGCTTTTCTTGTCTATTTTGCATCCTGCAAAATCTGCATCTGAGTAACCTATTAGCTTAAAATCTGATTCTCTAGGATACCACTATCCTAGATCAGCTGTACCCTTGAGGTACTTGAAAATTCTTTTCACAGCTATTAGATGAAGTTCTCTTGGATCAGCCTGAAATCTTGCACAAAGACAGGTAACATACATGATATCAGGTCTACTTGCAGTTAAATAGAGTAAAGATCCAATCATACTTATGTAGTTAGTAATATCTACTGATTCTCCAGTATCTTTATCTAACTTGGTTGCAGTGGCCATGGGAGTGGATGCAGTTGAACAGTCTTGCATTTCAAATTTCTTGAGTAAATTTCTGGTGTACTTGGATTGATTTATGAAAGTACCTTCTTCATTTTGATTGACTTGAAGTCCCAGAAAATAGCTAAGTTCTCCCATCATACTCATTTGATATCTTGACTGCATTAGCTTTGCAAACCTTTCACAGAGTTTGGCATTTATAGAACCAAAGATGATATCATCAACATATATCTGTACCAAAAGTAAGTCCTTTCCATGGTTGAGGTAGAATAGTATTGTACCAATTGTGCCTTTGTTAAATCCACTTTCCAGAAGGAATTGAGCTAAAGTCTCATACCATGCTCTTGGAGCTTGCTTAAGGCCATAAAGTGCTTTGTCAAGCCTGTAGACATGATTTGAAAATTTTGGATCTACAAAGCCTGGAGGTTGTTCAACATATACCTCTTCTTCCAATTCTCCATTGAGAAAATCACTTTTCACATACATTTGAAAGACTTTGAACTTCTTGTGAGCAACATAAGACAAAAAGATTCTTATGGCTTCCAATCTAGAAACTGGAGCAAATGTTTCATCATCGTCAGTTTTGTTTCTGAACACCCATTTTGTGCCAACAATGGATCTGTTCTTTGGTCTTGACACTAGGGTCCATACTTTATTTCTTTCAAATTCATTTAACTCTTCCTGCATTGCTTGCACCCAATCAGCATCTTGAAGAGCTTCTTCCACTTTCTTTGGCTCAGTCTGAGATAGAAAGAAATGATAGAGACATTCATTTGATGTTGTTGTTCTAGTTCTGACACCTGCTTCAGGATCTCCAATTGTTAAGTCAGGTGTAGGTGATTTAGTCCACTTCCTTACAGATGGAAGTTGATCTCTATATTTGGATCCTCCCCCATGATCCATGTTGTCTCCATCAGCATTTTCTGATACTCCCTCTGAAGTTATGCTCTCTGAAATTTCAGAATTTGAGTTGGATCCTTCAGGAATTGAAGAACCAGAGTTTCCAGAATTATCAGAATTTGGCTCATCAAAACTTGATGAATCAGAACTGGAAGAAACAGTGACAAGTTTTGATGCTTCTTGAGAGTCTTGAGATGTGGTAGGTTCATTAGCTTGCTCCCCCTGAACAGTTGCATTTTCCCTTGGAGTAGTTACCACAATTTCCATGACATCAGTACTTAACCCGTCAGAACTTACAGGATCAGGATTTAGGTCATCAAAATTCACAGTATCATAATTTATATCATCATTTTCAAATCTCAGCTAATCATGATCATTAAAATCTTCAAGTCCAGTAATCTTTTTATCATCAAAAGATACATTGATAGATTCCATGACAACCCTTGTTCTTAAATTGTAGAGTCTGAAGGCTTTTATGGAAAGTGGATATCCAACAAAAATTCCTTCATCAGCTTTTAGATCAAATTTTGACAGCTGTTCAGGATGAGTCTTAAGAACAAAACACTTGCATCCAAATACATGAAAGTATTTCAGATTTAGCTTTTTTTCTTCACCATCTCATATGGTATTTTTCCATACTTTTTTATGAGTGTAGCATTCTGTGTAAAACAAGCAGTCTGCACAGCTTCAGCCCAAAAGTAGGTTGGTAGCTTTGCTTCATCAAGCATAGTTTGTGCAGCTTCAGTGAGAGTCCTGTTCTTTCTTTCTACAACTCCATTCTGCTGTGGAGTTCCAGGTGCAGAAAATTCATGCTTTATTCCATGCTCTTTGCAGAACTCTTCCATGATTGAATTCTTGAACTCAGTGCCATTATCACTTTTTATGATTTTAACAGAATCTTTAACCAACTTATCCAGCTGTCTGACATGATCAGTTAGAGTAGATGCAATTTCATTCTTCTTGTGAAAGAAATACACCCAAGTGTATCTTGTGAACTCATCCACTATAACCATAGCATATTTCTTCTTTACAATGGACATGAATTGACTGGACCAAATAGATCAACATGCAGTAGGTGATAAGGCTCAAGAATTGAGGATTCAGTTTTGCTCTTGAATGAAGATTTTCTTTATTTTGCCTTTTGACATGAATCACAAAGGCCATCAGGAGCAAATACTGATTTTGGCAGTCCTCTCACAAGATCTTTCTTTAGTAGCTCATTTATGTTGTTGAAATTTAAATGAGAGAGTCTCTTGTGCCAATTCCAGCTTTCTTCAATTGATGCTCTACTTAACAGACAGATTGCAGAACCATCAGAACTTGTTGAAAGTCTGGCTTCATATATGTTACCATGTCTATAACCTTTCAGAACCACTTTGCCTGTAGAATTACTTACAACTTCATAGTATTCTTCAAAGAAATCCATATGATAACCTCTATCACATATTTGACTCACACTTAGCAGATTGTTTTAAGTCCTGAGACAAGAGCTACTGATTCAATTATGACATTCCCTAGGTTGATATTGCCATATCCCAGAGTCTTTCCCATGTTGCCATCTCCATAAGAAACTCCTGTGCTAGCTTTCTCCACAAAGTCTGATAGCAGGGCTTTATTTCCAGTCATATGTCCTGAACATCCACTCTCCAGAACTAGGATGTTTTTCCTGTTGCCCTGCAATCACAAAGACCACTATTGGTTAGTTTTAAGGACCCAGACTTGCTTGGATCCTTTGGCATTTTTAAGTTTGTTAGCATCTGCAGTGGATTTAATTTCAGAGTTTATGCTAACATGTTTTTTATCAGACTTTATATCAGACTTTGCATCAGAATTTACACTAGAAGGAATTACACTAACTTTCTTCAAAGAAGGTTTTATTTGATAATAATCATAGTATAAACTATGATATTTCTTAAAAGTATAAATAGAATGCCATAAACTAACACAATGAAAACAAGGCTTTTATGGTTTAAACCTAACAGACTGACTCTTAACTCCTGATCTAGGAGGTAAAGAGTTTATATCTTTATTTTTCTTGCAAAAAGAAGCAAGATGGTTAGAGTTTCCACAGTTATAGCATTTTTTTTCTAGGAGCATTAGGAACAGGCATATAAGTATTACTTTTATTCACACATTCCTTTCCATTCCTATTTTTCCTAGCTTCCTTCACCTTGTTCACATTTCTAATCTCTTTCAGCTTATGCTTAAGCTGCTTCTTTGTCATTAAACCTATATTTACTTCAGCTGGTTTATCCTGTTTTAATTTGTCATATATTGACTTTTCTTTGACTTCTATTTAGAGTCTATCATCTTTTTAGATTTTGACTTATCAGAATTTGACACAAATTTGACAGGATTAACTTTAGGATTTTCAGCTTTCTTATTAAAGTTTGGTTTAGATGACTTAGTTTCCTTTTCTTCTTTATCATCTAGGTAACCTAGACCTTCTTTCCAATTTCCATTTTCTAAGATTTTCTGAGTTGTTCTTCCACAGTTAGTCCAAGTTTTGATTATCTCCTTTTCCTTTTCCAGTTCAGATTTAAGAGATTTATTCAGTTTTATCACTTCATCTCTAACATACAAAGCCTCATCTCTTTCTTTCTGAGTTTGATGGAACATAACTAACTCTTTTTCTAAATAGTCATTTCTGTTTCTAAGAGCAAGACTTTCAGATGTTAATCTTTCATTTGTTAAAGTCTGATCTCTAAAACTAATGAACATGGTTTTAAGATATAATCTTAGCTCAGAAATATCATCAGTATGAAAAGCAAAAGTTGATTGAGGTACCTTCAATTCAGCAGCATCAGTATTGCTATCAGCATTTGCCATTAAGGCATAGTTCACCTCATCTTCAGAATCTGAAGTGTCTGCCCAATTTTTCTTCTCTGTGATAAGTGCATGTCCTTTATCACCTTTTCCTTTCTTGCAGTCAGGAGAGATGTGGCCTTTTTCACCAAAATTGTAGCATTTGACATTTGAGTTATCTCCTCTGTCAGACTTTCCTCCTTTGCCTTCAGACTTTCTGAACCCTTTCTTTTCAGAACTTTCACCTTTCCTGGAAAACTTCTTGCCCTTTCTGAATTTCTTGTAGGCTATCTTTGTGATACCCTTCACCATAAGAGCACACAGTTGCATCATCTCTGCATCAACATCCATTTCAGATAAATTTTCAAATTCTGAATCATCATCATCAGAATATGATGACTCTGAATCAGACTGTATAATGAGAGCCTTTCCTTTGCCCTTCTTTGAGACAATCACTTTAGGAGTTTCCTCCTCAGCTTTAAGAGCAAATGTCTTTGACTTTCTTCCATGCCTTTTTCTCCTTTGATCCATCTCAAGTTTATGAGTCTTGAGTATACCATAAATTTCATCAATAGTAGTTTCAGTAAGGTCATAGTTATCTCTTATGGTAGTAGACTTCAAATCCCAATTTTCAGGAAGAGCTAAAAGGAATTTTAGATTTGAATGTTCAAGATCATATTTCTTGTCCAACAGTGACAGATCATTCAAGAGTTTGGCAAACCTGTCATATAAATCAGTTAATGACTCATCAGCTTTTGAGTCAAAGTGCTCATACTCTTGAGTGAGTATAGTCTTCCTGTTCTTTTTGATTGCATCAGTTCCCTGGCATCTTGTCTCCAAAGCATCCCATATCTCCTTTGCAGTCTTGCATTTAATTACCCTATTTGACATGATATTATCAATTGCACTATGAAGCAGATGCCTTACCCTTGCATCCTTGGAAATAGATGAGATGTCTTCAGCTGTGTAATCACCTTTCTCCTTTGGTATCATCTTTGATGGTTGATCAGCAACTGTAACAGAAAGCTTGGTAGGCTTATATGGCCCATCATTAATTCTATCAAGGTATTCTGTATCTGTGGCTTCCAGAAACATAACCATCTTTAACTTCCATATAGGATACTCAGGTGCTCTCAATATGGGAACCCTAATGGTTTCATATCGACTATGGGTTTGATTGTTTTGAGTATCTTGAGTTTTGGTGGGCTTAGTTGGAGTTTGTGTTTCTTCAGACATGATTGTAAACTGGATCTCACTGTTTATATATCAACAGAGATGCTCTGATACCACTTGTGTAATAACCCCAATTTTTGGAAATTTTTGAAACCCTTATGAATAGTGTTTTTGCTGAATGAGAAAACTTTTCACGCCACACTATGTAGGGGTTCTGTTATGGATATTCTGGGATATTATTAGTACTTCATGAAGTATATAAGTGTATGTAAAGATCTTCAGAATCCAATTCCGAACACTTTGGTTTTTCCCGGAAATCCGCAAGATACGGAGAGAATTGAGTATAAGATAACAGGATAAAAAGGATTTAAATTAAAGGATTATAATAGAGGATCATAAAAAGGAATATAATGTATTGAGAAAGGTTAAGGGAACCTAAGTAATAAGATCCCGGGTATGATCCTTCAAACGATAAACGAGAACGAAAGTTAAGCAAACCGTATAGCAGATCAGCGGTCATTAGGCAAACGATTAGGAAGTTAATCAAAGGGATTAATGGGAAGGATGTCATCCAACCAATAGAAAGAAGACAAGGAAGGAAGGATGACATCATGTGGATGAGATAAGCATGACATGGGAAGGAGGAGGTGTGGTGGCTTTGTAACCACACAAATCCAAGGGCAAGAAGGTAATTTACTAAATCAAAAACAAAACCAAATCAACCAACCAAAAAAATCAAGACAAGGCAAAACACAAAATTCTCTCTTCTTCTTCATGAAGCTCTCGGGTTCTCTTCTTAAAAAATGGAAGTCCAAGCTCCTCCACTTATTATTTAGCAAGGTAATTATCTAAGCTTCCCCATGGATAGTTACATACTTCCTATAAGTTTAAGCTTCTAAATCCAAGCCAATCTTTTTCTATAAATCATCAAAGAAGATGGTGAATAGTGTTTTCAAGAACTAAAATTTGTGTTCTTGAAGTTTTGTTTAGATTAAGCTTGGATAAGGACTTTAAGGGTGATTCCAAGCCATCCTCTTGATTCTCCACTCTCCAAGGAAGGTATAAACTACAAACCCTAGCTTTAGTTTTGAGTAATTAGGATTGAATGTGTTTGATATAGCATATGTGAAGCATGATGCTTGATTGGTTGAAGTTTGGTTGAGTTGTAGAGATTAGTTGGTTTTGTTGCATTGTTGGAGTTGTAAATCTTGGTAATTAGTTAAAGAACCTAAGTAAAGCTTTTAGTTCATGTGAGGAATAAGTATAAATGGTAAATGTTGTGGTTTTGATTAAAAGAACTTAAGTATGATTAAAGTTAAGTTTAGGCATAAGTATGAATGATTAAATTGAATTGGTTGGGGTTTTTATGATGTGATAAGGATGGATGTTTGTTGTATGATGGATTTGAGGTTGGATTTGGGGTTGATTTGGAATGGGTTTGAATGGTTTAAAAAATGGGAAATCGCGTAAACATAGCCGTCGTAACGTCCGATTTTCTTTGGACTGTTTTTGTGCATAGCATTAGGACCCGAGAACCCCCTGCTAGATTGTGACCACTGTAATGTTTAGATAGCTCATGTTACGAGCTTCGTTTTGATATGTAGTTCGTTCGATTCCGATTTACGGTTTAGGAGAAACGACCGTTTCAAGTAACGGCGTTTCGCGAACGAAACTTTTTCCCTCGCCTTACTTTGGAATGTAGGTTAAAGACC
Source organism: Apium graveolens (assembly GCF_009905375.1). Lineage (NCBI taxonomy): Eukaryota > Viridiplantae > Streptophyta > Magnoliopsida > Apiales > Apiaceae > Apium > Apium graveolens. The sequence goes on along the minus strand of NC_133650.1, from coordinate 222,842,282 downwards.
AAAAAGGGTGAATTAATGTATGAAACATTTATGGTAAGTGTGTTAGGCAATTGGTAAGTCATTCGCGAAGGAATCGCTTTAAAACTCATAAAGGTTAAATTATTAAAAATGGTGGAGCCGAGGGTACCCGAGTGACTTAAGCAAATCGGTGAGCGCAAAACAAGCGTTAGAGTCTAAGTTAGTTAAAGTATAGATTTACAAGTGATTTTGGTTTAATTCCAACTTACTTGTTGTTTATAGGTTACCAGACTCGTCCCGAGCCTTTCTCACCCCCAAGTCGCTCAGGCAAGTTTTCTACCCGTTATACTGTTGTTGTGATGTAAATATATGTATATGCATTATCTTGTGATATTGCATGATTGTTATTAGCAAATTTTGCGATATATTGGAGCATGCTAATATGGTATATATGCATGTCTGTTTCGTAATCTGGTTATCTATCTGTTGATTTCAATGCTTATAGTTGCATAATACCTATGCTAGAAATAAGCAAGTAGTTGCGTATACCCTTAGTATAGGGGATAAAAGGTGAACATATTTCTAAACCGGGAGTCGATGTTCCCGAGTATATTGTATATATATATTTATATATATATATATATATGGATATAGTTTTTAAAACTATGGATCGAATAAGGTTTATTCGATACCTTTATTCTATTATTTGAATATTATTTGAATATTCATTCGAGGGCTTATGACTCAGTTTATTTTATTATTTGAATATTATTTGAATATTCATTCGAGGGCTTATGACTCAGTTTATTTTATTATTTGAATATTATTTGAATATTCATTCGAGGGCTTATGACTCAGTTTATTTTATTATTTGAATATTATTTGAATATTCATTCGAGGGCTTATGACTCCTTTTATATTATTTATTGAATATTATTTGAATATTCATTCGAGGGTTTATGACTCAGTTTATATTATTTATTGAATATTAATTGAATATTCATTTGAGGATCTATGACTCCGATTATTTGCTGAAATATATTCTTTATTTTATTAAAGAATAAGGTGTCGATAATCAAACTTACTTTTGATTATTCAAATAAAGATATTACTTTCGTATAAGTATATCTTTGATTATTTGCTATTCATTTCAAGTATAAGTTTTAATACTTCTACTTCAATTATTTTATAAAGATTATTCTTTATGGGAATATTATTTAAATAATAATATTCAGACATTTTCTAATATTCTGGGGACTGATTTACTTCATTAAATCAGCCTTACTCCAAACACTCTTTAAAGTGTTTTCGAGTCTTCAAAATGATTTTTTTTAAAAGTCAGAGCGGATCCCAAAACTCATTTTTATATTTAAGATCTTCCTTTTTAAAGGGGATTTAAATACTCGCTCAAAAACCTGGGGAATCCGGCTCTGTGGTGTATTTTATATTCGCAACGAGGTTGCAGATTTGGTAAATGAATTGATTACTTGCCCAACGTTCGGGAAGTAAGCCCATCTCATTGAGTCGGCATAAGCGACAGGCCGGGGTACGGTCTATTATTGTGTAAGTGGCTGGGTGGCAGTCCATCAACGCGTGAGGGACCGGGGTACGGTTGAGCGCGAGGTCCTAATGCGGCCAGGGTGATGACCGGTGAGGAATTCATCCATCTACAGTAGAAAAGGTTACTTATTGGTATCTTTGCCTGATCAGCAAGATATCGGGTTTATGCCAAAATTCTTTTCCTTTCCAAAAATTCATTGGATGTTTCAAACTCTGTTCATACTTTACATAACAGAGGTTTCAGGAAATGTTTAAAGGGATATATATATGTGGATATATATATCGGGACTAAATAAAGTATCTCATAACTTTTTCATTCAATAATATTTCAAAGATTGAATCTATTCAAGTCTTATCTTGTGGTCTCATCAGTGGGATGAACTTTTGAAATTGATTATAACTTGAACGGTGGTAGTTCAAGTAGTATTTGGGAATGATATAAGTGTAGTGAAGTATTTGGTAACTTCATCTTTTAAACTTATATCTAATTAATAATTGTCTTATGAATGACAAAGATTTTCAGAAAAACGTTGAGACAAGGTTAGATATATGAGATCACCTTGCAACGATATTTTTATACAGTTATACACTGGGACTTTGTGTATATTATGCATGGAAGAGGACTTCCAATATTTTGAAAAGTATATATGTATATATACTGAATATTTTGCGACTTCATCGCATTAAGATATCAAACTTGGTTCATTTCTTTTGACCAAGACTTTCATGAGTACTATGAGAAGGCTCATATACTAGTAAGTATATACTAGTAATTATCTTACACACGATAAAAGATTCTAGTAAGTATCCATTTAGATACTTATATTATTGTTATCACTATATATTATCTTGCGAGCTGTAAGGCTCACTCTTGCTTTATTTCTTCATCACACAACAACAGTTAGGAAAGATGGCCAGACTCCAGCAGACCCAGCGCAAGCGCGTGGGAAGCGTCCCGCGTCTTCCCGATGATGTTGTGGCTGCTATAGCTGCAGAGGTAGATCTATTGGTAGATCAGGCATTCTATTTTTGAGAATCAATTATGTATAATTATAACTTGTGGCAGATAATGGCAATTAACTGTAAATTTATCAAGTAATCATTTTGGGTTGTAATAATTTTAAATTGTGGATTCAAAGACTTGTACTTATTTCAATTTCATCTCTGAGACTATAACGGGTTGTGGTGTGTGTTAGTGTGGGGTCACAGCATAAGGTTATTATTATTAATTAAGTGAAGTGATATTGTGGAAAGAAAGACCGTGACGACCCGGATCCCCGACCCCGGATCTGGGGGTGTTACAACTTGTTAGGTCACACAACACTATAGAAGGGGGTTGAATATAGTGTTTATACAATCAAATCGATTTATCAACACAAGTATGCCTCAGTAATCAAGTATATTCAATATAATAAACTCGGTTACAATAGAACAATTATTCTCTCTCAGTGATGAACAATATCACTAAGAGCTGCTAGGTTACAATGTATAATCTTTCTCGTGAATGATAACACATATAGTGTAAACCCTAAGCTGTGTTTATATAGTACACAGTTACAAGATATCTTCTAATTGATATAGAATATAATTCTGTCTCCTAAGATATATGATAAGTGACATTTTATACCACTTAGAACGTCTTAAAATAGCTTAAATTGGTGTCTTGAAATTAAGTATTTTGTGTATTTGATGCGTTTTTCTAGTGTTTGTGCATTTCAGGGTAATAGTTGCATTTCGGGGGAGTAATCATCAAGAATAAGCCTTGGCACGTGTTTAGCATTGCGAGAGGGAAGAGAGAAGCAGATTACAGCGAAGAAACGGAGCAAACTCAGAAAAAATCCAATAGGGGTCTGAGCGCCCGCTCAGCTATGCTGAGCGGCCGCGCAGGAAGCTGAGCGCCCGCTCAGCTATGCTGAGCGGCCGTGCAGGGTCGGGAAAAAAGATAAATTATTTTAGACTTCTATTTCTGTTTGGCTTCCAACTTCTGTGTAATCTGAGTTTTATGGGACTTCTATATAAGTAGATTCAGAGACGTTTCACATAGGTTGGATCGTTGTATTAAGCAGGGAGAGAAGGAGATAGGGAAGAAGACAGTTTTAGCACACCACAACGAAGAGGAAGCATATTTTCTTGTGATTCTTTATTTCGTTATAACGTTGGATGCTAGTTTTCTTGCTTTGAACCTATTTACTCTTGTGACGTACTCTGGTTTAATATAATTAGTTTAGTTATTATTCTTTTGTGTTTATTTATCATGTTTTCATATGAACCCATGATGACGATAAGTGCTAACATGGGTTAATCGTGATCATGGGGTCGTAACGGATTTACTATGGAATTCTCTAGTTAGTTATTTAATACCTTAGTGTGTGATGATTGTATGATATCTTGTATTGGTTGTGCGTATTCATCTTATGTGCGTCGCGAACATATAAGATAAGGTGTTAATCTCTTGTGAAGCGACGGTGGATCTCGAGATTTAGAACTTGCCATGCTAGCATAGGTTCATGTATGATGTTGCATGATTAGTGGGTAACTCTAACCGTTTTATTCGCCCTGTGTAATCAAAAGGAATAACTTGTGCTTAAATCATTATGTTGTCAATTTCTGTAGACATATAGGGACTCAACATAATTGATGCCTATTCAACTTCTATCTTAATTGTGGATGTTTGGTAGAATGGTATTAGTACAATGAAAGTTGGCTTTTATCATTTTAGTGTTATTCGATTAATATCATCACTGTTGCATGCTAAGGGTAATAACAATAACTATTGAAGGAAGTAGTAATGAAGTTGTGATCTCATGAGTGTTTTAATATTATTAATTCGAAGTGTTAATTAAGTGGTTAATTTTAGTAGTTAATTGTAGTTAATAATTAGTTAATCAAAATCTAAGTGTTATTGTCTTAACATTGAGAAATAATCATACATTGGTGAGTGAGTTTAATTGAACATAATTAGTCTGAGTCTCTGTGGGAACGAACTAGAAAGTATTCTATATTACTTGCGAACGCGTATACTTGCGTGTGTTATTAGCGCATGTTTTCGCCCTAACAAGTTTTTGGCGCCGCTGCCGGGGACTCGGCGTATTTGTTTAGTTTATGTACTTACCATCATTGGTCGTTAGGACTCAGTGATTAAGATGTTTTTGTTACTTATTGTTTCCGGTTGTGTTTCAGGTACTTTAGTGAGCGTTTATGCAAACTCGTTCTCGTACTCGCAAGAGGACTTTAGATACAGCTGAGGAGACAAACGAAGTTCTTGATATTTCGGAGAAGATAGATTTTGAAGATTCGGATTCAGGAAGTGAGCAAAAAGAACCAGTAATCATGGGTGATCGTATTGTTCCGGCCGATCCAGCTCTTATGGACTTTTCTCGGCCTAAAATTGATGACATTCAGTCAAGCATTCTTCATCCGGCTATTCAAGCTAACACCTTTGAAATCAAGACGGACACTATTCAAATGGTGCAGAATTCTGTTTCTTTTGGAGGAGCTGCGACTGAAGACCCCAACATGCACATAAGGAATTTTGTCGAGATCTGCAGTACTTTCAAATATAATGGCGTGACTGATGAGGCTATCAAGCTGAGGCTTTTCCCATTCTCACTGAGGGATAAAGCTAAGGGCTGGTTACATTCTGAACTAGCTGGGTCCATCACCACTTGGCAAGATCTTGCACAAAAGTTGCTGCTATGAGGAGTGCTTTTACTCAGTTTGCGCAGCAACCTATAGAATCTATGTGCGAAGCTTGGGAACGATACAAGGAAATGTTGAGAAAGTGTCCACATCATGGAATGCCCGATTGGATGGTGATCACTGGTTTCTATAATGGTTTGGGGGCCCAATCCCGGCCCATGCTCGATGCAGCAGTTGGAGGCGCCTTGTGGGCCAAAAGCTATACTGAGGCTTATAATCTTATCGAGACTATGGCTGCAAATGAGCATCAAAACCCAACTCAGAGGATGATGCCTGGGAAGGTAGAAGGTATTCTGGAAGTCGATGCAGCTACCGCTATTGCAGCGCAGCTCCAAGCGCTGTCTATGAAGGTCGATTCTCTAGCTACCTATGGAGTCAATCAAATAGCTATGGTTTGCGAGCTTTGTGCAGGTTCTCATGCTACGGATCAGTGTTCTCTTGTCAGCGAATCTGTTCAGTATGTGAACAATTATCAGCGACAACAGCAGCCTGTGCCAGCTACTTATCATCCTAACAACAGAAATCATCCAAATTTCAGCTGGGGTAATAATCAGAATGCTATTCAGCCACCATATCAGCAAGGTGTGAGTAAACAGTTCAATCCACCTGGATTCCAGTAACCACAGCAGTATGCTCAAAGGCAATCATATCCTCAACAGGGAAGTGCAGCTGCACCCACTAGTGCTGATTTTGAGGAACTTAAGTTGTTGTGCAAGAGTCGGGCGGTTTCGATCAAGACCTTGGAAAATCAAATCGGTCAAATAGCTAATTCAGTGCTCAATCGTCAACCTGGAACACTTCCCAGTGACAGGGAAGTACCAGGCTGTAATATCCGGGATATATCGTGTAATTATTTTTGATATTAAATAATTATTATGTGTGCTCAGTATCTATTCTGTGAGTTAATTGTTAAGTGTTATCTGTACTTGAATATTCAAAAATAATATTAATTGAGTATTTTAATTTTTATATGTCCAAAATAAAATATAGATAATTGTCATATCTTCCTAATTATTTTTATGTTGATTTATGGATTTATAAGAATCATATGAAAATTCTAAAATCTTTTTCCGGGTAATTAAAATCTATTTTATAAAAACGGGAACCAACCGACGTCAACCGTTGTTACGTTTTTGGAACCCGAAACTCTTCCGAGAACTCCTTCCTAACCTAATTGTAATATTCCGAGCATTTTCCATGTTTCGACTTTTTCGATCCGGCATACGGTTTGTCCTGCGCGGGTCCCGGCGCAATATTTTCGATACAATATTCGTTTCGGTAAATTAATAAAACCCGTATTTTCGATAAACGGGAGCTTTTTATTAAACTATCCCAATTATCACTTCGTAATACGTGTAACCAGGCGCCGAGACCAAGACCGCAGTACAAATTGTACTGATCTGGATAATTATCCCGAAAACCGATACCGTTTGGATCAGTTTTTATAAATAAACGTACCATTTTATATCCGGAAAGATCCAGCGGGATACTAATTTTCCGTAATTATAAATAGCCTTTTACCGTATTTTATTTCGTATCAAAATCATTTACAGATAGTTAATTATATAATTTTCAGAGAAAAGCCCTAATTTCTTAAAACTGTTCTAAGAATCAAACAGCAAAACGAAGGCGTTACCGATCTCTGTTTTCAAAACTTGAGTAACCAAAACGAAGGATTTGAGGTGTTCTATCAGATTCTGAGCTTTGTTTCACTGTAGAAATCAAGGTTATTTTTCTAAAAATTTATTTATTTTCGAATTTATTTTATTAAAAATATTAATTTTTGTTCGGATGATTGTTTGTATGATTTGATGATTGCATGTTGTAGAGCTTGTTTTCCTGATGATTTTCATATGTCATACGTCTGATTTGGAGTTCAATAACATGTTCAAATTTGAGTTTAATTTTCGAATTTCAAAATTAGGGTTTATAACCCGTATGAATGTTCTTAATTGAAATTTGGGGGTTTCTTATTCTGTGATAGATTGATGTTGTGTTATAGTGGGTTGTGTTCTCTGTGAAATTTGCAATCTAGTCGTATAAGTTTCATGAACCAACGAGGTCTGTAGAGAAGGGAGTTGTGTTTTGAAGTTTTCCGATGTTTGCCGGAAACTGGAAAATTTCACGGCCAAATTCTGGCCAACTCAGGGATTGTTAGGTTGTTTTGATTGCATGGTTGTGTTCCTGGTAACCTGTAGATGTGATCTGGAGCTTGTGGCAAGGTGAGGAGGCCGGAATCGTGTTCTCCGGCCACCCCTGTGTTTTCCGACGACGGGATGTAAAATTTACAGTTTGATCCCTGGACTTTTGGGGACGATACAGTTAGGTCCCTGAAGTTTTCAGACTTTGCAAAAATTGGATTCCTGTTTTAAAAATGTTTAAAAATCATATTTCCTAATTATTTTTATTATAAAAATTCGTTTTTAATTTCTGAAAATTCTAAAAATTATTATTTTAATTCCGAAAATTATTTTTAATTCACAAATAAATCTGAATTAATTAGTTAATTAATTTCAGTTAATTTTTAATTGATTAATTAGTCAATTAATTCGAAAATTAATTGATTAATTGATTTAATTAATTATTAATTGATTTTTAATTAATTATTTAATTAGATTTAATTATTTAAAAATGATTTAAAAATTTCGAAAAATAGTCCCGAGCTTTAAAATATTATTCTAAATTATTTTCAAGGCTCGATAATTATTCTAAAATTGTTTCGGAGCCAGAATTGGCCAACCGAACCCTGTTTATTATTCCGAAATTGATCCAACGACCCATTTTAATTCCGAAAAATGTTTTAAAAATTATTTTAAATACCCGAAAGCACATTTATGACCCGAGACTTCTTTATAAATGATATGTCATTGATTACGTGATGTATTATGTGTTATACGTGACCTGTTGTTTGACTATCGGTCTATATATTCGGTGTTTACTTCGTTATTGCATAGATTTCAATCCGTTAATCGGATTTGGGTAAAACGAAGGGTAGATAGAAGTATGTGTTGAATAGAATCTTGTGAGTTGATGATTGATAGATGCTTATGATATGTGAGCAGAAGAGGCAAGACGTAGGAAAGGAAAACATATAGTTGAAGAGTAAGACGGTTGTGATTGGAAGCGAGTGCAGAGTAGTAAGCTAATACCAGGCAAGTGTTCTGAACTTTCTCGAGATATTGTAATTCTTGATAGTCTTATTGACATTGCAAGTGCTTTGAAGCATGGAAACCTAAATCCTGATTTCAGTTATTGTTCTTGAGCCATGAACCATATTCTTTCTAAGCCATTGATTATTGTATACCCAAACACGAACCACAAATCTACGATACTACTTCACAAATACATACAAACTAAATACCAGACACTGAACTGGATTACTATATACTCAATCCATGATATCTTATGCTTTGAAAGACCAAATCCTTGAAACCATGAAACGTTGTTTCCTTTGTTATCCAATTCTTTCATTACCTAGCATTGAAGCTTTGAAAGTACCTTGTTGATCCTTAGAAGGATTGAAACCCTTTCATTGTTAAACATTTATTGTTGTTAATGATTTTGGTTATTGTTTATTATTGCATATTCTGTTATTATGTTAGAATTGGATTGTTTTTATAAAATTGTGGACCAGATTCGTGGTCAGACCATATAATGGTCAAGTTAGGCCAATGTGTGCCTTGGATCCAGTAGTTAGAGCAATGCTATGTGCCTTGCTCGGGGTTAGTGCGTGACTGATCAGCAGCCTAACCTTGGTTTTTAAATTAAAAGTATAATATCCAATTCTAAATCATAATCCATTATTCACTTGATATCATAATCATATACATCTGATGATCATTATTCTCAGTTTTGTCATTGTGACTTGCTGAGCTAGTTAGCTCATTTGTGCGATGTTGTTTATATTCTTTCCAGTTAAAAAGGAACCAGTTGGTAAAGAGGATCCCCAGTCCAGCGCGAGAGCTAGGGGTTTAGGTTGAGAAAGCTGAGCTAGTAGGCTTCTTTTGGAATAATTTAAGTTTGTAAAAGTTTGTAATAATGTTTAATACTCAGTTTGAGTTTGAAATAGTTGGGATTTGAACGGTTTGTAATATATTAATGTGTTTGGCTTGTGTGCATACTTTAACCTGTTGCGGTCTGTGGTGGTTGGTAAGTAGGGTCACTGCATATATTATTATTATCTTTATTATTGTTATAAGCAGGTTATAAATAAGGTGTATGTATGGACCCCAAACTTCTGACTCGGGTTTGGAGGGCGCCACAGGTTTGGTATCAGAGCTACATGTTATAAGTCACTGACACAAGCCTAGGTTAACGGGAATAGGTAGAGGGTTAGGATTAGAAGTAAGGCATATGATGATAGAATGTTGAGAGGTTGAGTGTTTCAGTATATCAGATATTAGTATAGTTCGTGTTATGGTACGAGATTTTTATATTGCGATATGATTTCAGATAGTAGTGATGGCCGACTCTTTTATTCCCGTATCAGCTGATCACTCAGAGCCTTCAGTTAGAGTGCCTTTTTCGCATCCACGTCCTGTTGTTCGACCAGCATTGGCTATTCTACCTCCACCTGTGTTGCAGCCCGTACCACTGCAGGCTATTCCACCTCCAGGCATGAGGCCACCTGTCAGAGGACCCCCACCAGCTGATTCAGATTCCACTGGGCATTCAGTAGCGAGTGCCCCATTCCAGTCTACATTGCCCCCAGTTCCTTATTACCGGTATGAGGCTCTTCTATTGGAGCGTGATTCCTTGTTGGCTCAGATTAGAGAGTTACAACATATCATCAGGACTACAGATGTTGATTGTGGTGTGAGGGAGCTTTGAGAGGAGATTCATGTGACACGGAGGGTTTTTGAGGCTAGGTTACATGGAGCTACACTACCTGGCAGAGGCCCTGATGCACTGCTGGGCTGGGCTACTGAGGTGATGGAGGACTTTGAGAGGCTGGCAGGACCAGAGTTTCCTTGGAGCTGAGTTAGAGATTTTGAGATGAAGATGCTGAGTAGTGTTGTTATGATTATGTAGTATGGACAGTAGTGTGTAGTGTGTATCAGTAGACTCTTGAGTTGTATTTATAGACTAGCGATGCTGACTAGTGAGTAGGTTGTTGTACCCTTTTTGCTTTTACTTTCGAAGCGTCTTTACGCTTGTACTACCCTAAAACTTTTGATCTATATATATCAGTACCTTTTTCCTTTCCAACACTGTCATTTATTTTATTGCACCTGTTTTACCTTACCTTATTTATTGCACCAGTTATACCCTGTGATACCATGTACCCTGTTTTCCATAACTGTTTATATTCTGTAAGGAAGCATGCAATTTACTTAGTTACAACTATTTTTAAAAAGAGATATTCCTATTTTACAAAACTTTTCTTTTATGCAAATATTTGATTCAAAAGCTAAATAAATTGCTTGATTCTTTACAGAAAATGCCTCCCAAAAGAAATACCCGCACCAACACCCAGAATGAAGAAACCAACAACAACAACAATCAAGATGATACAAACCCGAATGTGAACCCAGGACCTATGGACCCAGCAATAGCCCAGATTCTTCAAATCTTGGCCCAACAAACAGTTCACCTGGCACAACAACAACAAAGACAGACCAATCCCCAGGTAACCTTCAAAACTTTTCAGGCAATAAACCCACCAGAATTCAAGGGTTCCTTAGAGCTAATTGAAGCAAATGTTTGGTTAAAGGAAATAGAGAAGGCATTTGCCTTAGTGAAAGTAAAGGAATAACAGAAGGTTGAGTTTGCAAGTTACTATTTGAAGAATGAGGCCACCTATTGGTGGGAAATGGTAAAGACATTGGAAGGCACAAATGTTATTAGTTGGGAAAGGTTCAAGGAATTGTTTTTAGAAAAGTATTTTCCTCAGTTTGTTCAGGATCAAATGGAGTTGAAGTTTTTAGAGTTAAAGCAAGGGAATATGTCGGTAACAGATTATGAGGGGAAGTTTGAGGAATTGTCAAGGTATGTGCCGTCGTATGTTGATACTGATAGAAAGAAAGCTAAGAGATTCCAGCAGGGTTTGAAACCATGGATCAGGGGGAAAGTAGCTATTTTTGAATTGGAGACTTATGCAGGAGTAGTACAGAAGGCTATGATCGCAGAGACGGAGAGTGAGATGTTCCAGAAAGATAAGGAAAGCAAGAAAAGGAAAGTTGAGGGAAGTGAGGGTCAGTCACAAGCAGGGAAGTTTCCAAATTTTAAGAAGGGCAAGTTTCAGCCAGGGAGAAATTTTAATTTCAGGAAACAAAATGCAGGAGACGGAGGCCAGGACAACCGTCCAGCTAATGGGAATCAGCCGAATCAGTTGAGATTAACTTTTCTAGATTGTCAAGTTTGTGGAAAGAAGCATGGAGGAGTTTGTAACAAGTTGAATGTGGTATGTTTTAAATGCAACCAGAAAGGACACTATTCAAGGGAGTGCCAAAATCAGCCAGCAAATAAGGATCAGCCTATCCGGAATCCAGCAGTGAAGGTTCCAGCCATTGGATTTACATGCTTTAAATCTGGGAAGCCATGACATATGGCCAGGGATTGCAAGACACCAGCCCCAGTTAGTAATGCATTGAGAATTATGGGATCTACCCCAACAGTGAATGAGACTCCAAGGGCTAGAGTTTTTGACATGTCGGTGAAGGATGCGATCCAGGATACGGATGTCGTGGCAGGTACGCTTAATGTGAATTCTTTATGTGCCAAAGTGTTAATAGACTCGGGAGCAACTCGATCGTTTGTTTCACAAGATTTTTTTAGTAAATTAAACTGTCCAGTTGAGTGCTTAAATGAAATAATGACTGTGGAATTAGCAAATCAAGAACGTGTAACTGTGAACCAAGTTTGTGGAAATTGTGAGATTGAGATTTCTGGTAGTAAGTTTTGTGTAGATTTGATACCATTTAAGTTAGGAGAATTTGATGTGATATTAGGGATGGATTGGTTATCTAAGCATGATGCTCAGATAGATTGTCAAAATAAGAAAGTAATGGTGAAAACGCCAGACGAAAGAATAGTAACATTCAAAGGTCAGAAATAAGTAAAGAAGTTCTTAACGATGATTCAAGCCAAGAAATTACTACGACAAGGATGTGAGCATTTCGTAGCATATGTGATCGACAGAAGTCAGGAGCCAGCAAAACTTGAAGATATTCCAGTAATGAATGAATTTCCAGACGTATTTCCCGATGAGTTACCAGGACTTCCTCCAGATAGAGAAATTGAATTTGCGATCGCCTTAGCACCTGGAACAGAACCAGTGTCCAAGGCCCCGTACAGAATGGTGCCTGTTGAGATGAAAGAGCTAGCAAAACAATTGCAGGAATTGTTAGAGAAAGGAGTAATTAGACCCAGCGTATCCCCGTGGGGAGCCCCGGTATTATTTGTCAAGAAGATAGATGGAAGCATGAGACTGTGCATCGACTATAGGGAGCTCAACAAGCTGACAATCAAGAACAAGTATCCGTTACCCAGAATCGATGATCTGTTTGACCAATTGAAGGGAGCCAAGTACTTCTCCAAAATTGATTTAAGATCGGGATATCATCAACTAAAGATCAAGCCAGAAGATATACCAAAGACAGCTTTCAGAACAAGGTATGGGCATTATGAATTTCTAGTGATGTCTTTTGGATTGACCAACGCCCCAGCAGCGTTTATGGACCTGATGAACAGAATTTTCAAAGAGTATTTGGATAAGTTTGTTATTGTGTTTATAGACGATATTTTAATCTATTCCAAGACGGAAGAGGATCATGCGAAACATGTGAGAACGGCTTTGGATATTTTAAGGAAAAAGAAGTTATATGCTAAATTCTCGAAGTGTGAGTTTTGGCTACAAGAAGTTCAGTTCTTAGGACACATAGTCAGTAACGAAGGGATCAAAGTGGACCCGACAAAGATCGAGGCAATTACGAATTGGGAGAGACCGAGAACACCCATTGAGGTAAGAAGTTTCTTGGGATTGGCAGGATATTATCGACGATTCGTTCAGAATTTCTCAAGGATTGCCACACCATTAACAAAGCTTACACGAAAGAATGAAAAGTTTATATGGAACGACAAGTGCGAAGAAAGTTTTCAGGAGTTGAAGCAAAGATTAATTACGGCACCTGTTTTGTCACTTCCAGACGATTAAGGGAATTTCGTAATTTATAGCGATGCTTCTCATAAAGGATTAGGATGTGTTCTTATGCAGCACGACAAGGTGATTGCTTATGCGTCAAGGCAATTGAAACCACACGAACAAAAGTATCCTACTCATGACTTGGAGCTAGCAGCTATAGTTTTTGCTTTGAAGATTTGGAGACATTATTTGTATGGAGAAAAGTGCGAGAATTTCACGGATCACAAAAGCTTAAAGTACATATTCACACAAAAGGAACTTAATATGAGGCAAAGGAGATGGTTAGAGTTGATCAAAGACTATGATTGCTCGATTAATTATCATCCCGGTAAGGCGAACATTGTAGCAGATGCGTTAAGTCGGAAAGAAAAGTTAAATGAGTTATCAGTACCTGAAGATATATATAAGGAATTTCAGAAATTGGAATTGGAAATTAAAGTTTGCAAACCTGAGGAAGCGAAAATGTACAGTATGACTTTCCAGCCGGAGTTGTTGGAGAAAATAAAGAAATGTCAGGAAAATGTAATGAATCAAGATATAAATCGTTTGGTAGGTGAAGAATTATGCACGCAGAAGGATGATCAAGGCATTTTGAGATTTTCATCTAGAATTTGGATTCCACCGGTGACGGAGTTAAAGAATGAAATTTTACAAGAAGCACATAGTTCAAGATATTCCATCCATCCAGGGAGTACCAAAATGTACAGAGATTTAAAGAAGAATTATTGGTGGCCAGATATGAAGAGGGAAATTGCGGAATGGGTTAGCAAATGCTATACCTGTCAGAAAGTTAAAGCAGAGCATCAGAGACCAAGCGGATTGCTACAGCCATTGGAAATTCCAGAGTGGAAATGGGAACATATTACCATGGATTTCATAGTCGGATTACCAAGGACAAGGGCTAATCATGATGCCATTTGGGTTATAGTGGATAGACTTACCAAGTCAGCTCATTTTCTACCTATAAATGAAAGATTTTTGCTCGACAAGTTAGTCCATATGTACTTGAAAGAAATTGTAGTTCGTCATGGAGTTCCAGTGTCTATCGTATCTGATCGAGATCCAAGGTTTAATTCAAGATTCTGGAAGAGTTTTCAAGAATGTTTGGGAACAAGACTGAATATGAGTACAACTTATCACCCCCAAACGAATGGGCAAAGTGAAAGAACGATCCAGACAATCGAGGATATGTTACGTATTTGTGCGATTGATTTCAAAGGAAGTTGGGACGAACATTTACCTCTGGTAGAGTTTGCTTACAACAACAGTTATCATGCCAGCATTGGAATGCCACCCTATGAAGCCCTTTATGGACGCAAATGTAGATCTCCAATATATTGGGATGAAGTAGGATAACGTAATATACTTGGACCTGAACTGGTACAGCAGACAAAGGAAGTTGTTGAACTTATCTAGAAAAGATTAACAGCCGCTCAAGATCGTCAGAGGAAATATGCAGACCAGTCAAGAAAAGACATGGAATTTGAGGAAGGAAGCTTGGTATTACTGAAAGTATCACCATGGAAAGGACTAACGAGGTTTGGAAAGAAAGGGAAGCTAAGCCCAAGATATGTCGGACCTTTTGAGATCCTAAAGTGCGTTGGCAAAGTAGCTTACGAATTGGCGTTACCTCCGCACATGGAGCACATTCACAATGTTTTTCATGTATCGATGCTCAAGAAATATAATCCAGACTTCAGGCATGTAATAGAATATGAGCCAATAGAGCTTCAGGCAGATTTATCATATGTAAAGAGTCCGATAGAGATTCTAGAGGCAAGAGAGAAAGTATTGAGAAATAAAGTGGTAAAGTTAATAAGAGTATTGTGGAGAAACCCAAAGGTTGAAGAGTCAACCTGGGAGTTAGAAAGTGATATGAGAGAAAAGTACCCTCATTTGTTTTCTTAGGAGATTCTGAGGACAGAATCCTTTTAAGGGGGAAGGATATAATATCCAGGATATATCATGTAATTATTTTTGATATTAAATAATTATTATGTGTGCTCAGTATCTATTCTGTGAGTTAATTGTTAAGTGTTATCTGTACTTGAATATTCAAAAAAAATATTAATTGAGTATTTTAATTTTTATATGTCCAAAATAAAATATAGATAATTGTCATATCTTCCTAATTATTTTTATGTTGATTTATGGATTTATAAGAATCATATGAAAATTCTAAAATCTTTTTCCGGGTAATTAAAATCTATTTTATAAAAACGGGAACCAACCGACATCAACCGTTGTTACGTTTTTGGAACCCGAAACTCTTCCGAGAACTCCTTCCTAACCTAATTGTAATATTCCGAGCATTTTCCATATTTCGACTTTTTCGATCTGGCATACGGTTTGTCCTGCGCGGGTCCCGGCGCAATATTTTCGATACAATATTCGTTTCGGTAAATTAATAAAACCCGTATTTTTGATAAACGGGAGCTTTTTATTAAACTATCCCAATTATCACTTCGTAATACGTGAAACCAGGAGCCGAGACCAAGACCGCAGTACAAATTGTACTGATCTGGATAATTATCCCGAAAACCGATACCGTTTGGATCTGTTTTTATAAATAAACGTACCATTTTATATCCGGAAAGATCCAGCGGGATACTAATTTTCCGTAATTATAAATAGCCTTTTACCGTATTTTATTTCGTATCAAAATCATTTGCAGATAGTTAATTATATAATTTTCAGAGAAAAGCCCTAATTTCTTAAAACTGTTCTAAGAATCAAACAGCAAAACGAAGGCGTTACCGATCTCTGTTTTCAAAGCTTGAGTAACCAAAACGAAGGATTTGAGGTGTTCTATCAGATTCTGAGCTTTGTTTCACTGTAGAAATCAAGGTTATTTTTCTAAAAATTTATTTATTTTCGAATTTATTTTATTAAAAATATGAATTTTTGTTCGGATGATTGTTTGTATGATTTGATGATTGCATGTTGTAGAGCTTGTTTTCCTGATGATTTTCATATGTCATACGTCTGATTTGGAGTTCAATAACATGTTCAAATTTGAGTTTAATTTTCGAATTTCAAAATTAGGGTTTATAACCCGTATGAATGTTCTTAATTGAAATTTGGGGGTTTCTTATTCTGTGATAGATTGATGTTGTGTTATAGTGGGTTGTGTTCTCTGTGAAATTTGCAATCTAGTCGTATAAGTTTCATGAACCAACGAGGTCTGTAGAGAAGGGAGTTGTGTTTTGAAGTTTTCCGATGTTCGCCGGAAACTGGAAAATTTCACGGCCAAATTCCGGCCAACTCAGGGATTGTTAGGTTGTTTTGATTGCATGGTTGTGTTCCTGGTAACCTGTAGATGTGATCTGGAGCTTGTGGCAAGGTGAGGAGGCCGGAATCGTGTTCTCCGGCCACCCCTGTGTTTTCCGGCGACGGGATGTAAAATTTACAGTTTGATCCCTGGACTTTTGGGGACGATACAGTTAGGTCCCTGAAGTTTCCAGACTATGCAAAAATTGGATTCCTGTTTTAAAAATGTTTAAAAATCATATTTCCTAATTATTTTTATTATAAAAATTCGTTTTTAATTTCTGAAAATTCTAAAAATTATTATTTTAATTCCGAAAATTATTTTTAATTCACAAATAAATCTGAATTAATTAGTTAATTAATTTCAGTTAATTTTTAATTGATTAATTAGTCAATTAATTCGAAAATTAATTGATTAATTGATTTAATTAATTATTAATTGATTTTTAATTAATTATTTAATTAGATTTAATTATTTAAAAATGATTTAAAAATTTCAAAAAATAGTCTCGAGTTTTAAAATATTATTCTAAATTATTTTCAAGGCTCGATAATTATTCTAAAATTGTTTCGGAGCCAGAATTGGCCAACCGAACCCTGTTTATTATTCCGAAATTGATCTAACGACCCATTTTAATTCCGAAAAATATTTTAAAAATTATTTTAAATACCCGAAAGCACATTTATGACCCGAGACTTCTTTATAAATGATATGTCATTGATTACGTGATGTATTATGTGTTATACGTGACCTGTTGTTTGACTATCGGTTTATATATTCGGTGTTTACTTCGTTATTGCATAGATTTCAATCCGTTAATCGGATTTGGGTAAAACGAAGGGTAGATAGAAGTATGTGTTGAATAGAATCTTGTGAGTTGATGATTGATAGATGTTTATGATATGTGAGCAGAAGAGGCAAGACGTAGGAAAGGAAAACAGATAGTTGAAGAGTAAGACGGTTGTGATTGGAAGCGAGTGCAGAGTAGTAAGCTAATACCAGGCAAGTGTTCTGAACTTTCTCGAGATATTGTAATTCTTGATAGTCTTGTTGACATTGCAAGTGCTTTGAAGCACGGAAACCTAAATCCTGATTTCAGTTATTGTTCTTGAGCCATGAACCATATTCTTTCTAAGCCATTGATTATTGTATATGTTAGGTCACACTTTCACTGTAGAGGGGGTGAATACAGTGTTTATTACAATCAAATCAAACTTCAAGAACTTATGTAACAGAAAACAAACTTTATTGAAATAATAAACTCTGTTACAATCTGGAACTGTTATCTCTCAGTGATGAACAAAATATCACGAGAGCTGCTAGGGTTACAGTAAATAATATTCTCGATAATGATAACACTTCTAGTGTAAACCCTATGTCTGTGTTTATATATTACACAGTTACAAGATAATCACTAATTGATATGGAATATAATTCTGCTTCCTAATATATATCAATCAGATATCTTTTATTCCAAGTATTCCATTCTTTACGGAATTCTTTCTTCATGCATATCTCTTCTTATGTTTATCTTGATCTTCTTAACTTTAATCAGCTACTGTCCTTATCTGATCGTCCTTCAGCACTTAAATTCTGATATCTATCTGCTGATGCTTATCTCCTGATAACATAAGTACTGATATCCCTTAAGTCCTGACGTCCAGTATAAGTACTGATCAGTTAAGTACTGATTTGTCCTGTTCAAATAAGATCTGAAATCTAAACATAAAACATATTAGCCATGACATTATCAAATATATCTAACAATCTCCCCCAACTTGTAAATTAGCAAAATATACAAGTTTAACAGATATTTGATGATGTCAAAAACATTAAGTACAAATGCATGAGAATTAGACAAGATAACTACAACTTACAGTCCTTAAAGCTTTTACCAATTCAACTTCTGATAACAACTTTAGTCTGTATACACATCAGAATTTAAGCAGTTGTAGATCTTCGACTTGGCTTCATCATTTTCTGATCTCTCTGATGTCAGGAGTTGTTCTGAGATAATTCTTCAACAAACATTTCTCAGCATATCTGAGTTCATCAATCATTCTCCGTTTGACATCTTTAAGCTCTGCAGTATCTTCACCAGTTTGAAATATTGCAGCTCTGAGATCATTAATCTTTGCTTTTCTCAACTCCTGATCTAGTCTTATGACATAAGCTTTGTCAGACTCTAGATTGAATTCAAGCCCCTTAATACCAAGATATGTTCTGATCTGTGCAGTATTAGGCTTCATATCAACAATATCACCATTGTGATTTCTGTACTTTGGAACATATATGCTGTCAGACTTAACAGAATAAAGTCTTTTCTGTCTCTGAATCTGTTCTTTCAAATAGTTTGCAGCAGTCCCTGTCAATCTGTCATCCACTTGAAGTAAGAATAATACATGCTCCAATTCTTCAAAATACTTCAATGGAATGGCATTTTGTCTTATATGATAAACCCTACCATCTGTCATGAAATACAACAAGATGTGTTCCTTCAAGTAGGTATGGTAAACCATTTGTACAGATTCCAATTGATTCAATCTTTCAGGAGTTGCTCCAATTCCTGGTTCACTCAAGGAAGTTGGATCATTGGTAGTGTTGTGTACTCTTCTTTCATCAGCACTTCCCAATCCAGTTTTATCTCTTGCTTCCTTTCCAGTAACTACTCTAGCTTCAAAACGACTTGCAGTAGTCTTCAAAGGTTGAGTTTGTTTTGCTTTAGTGAATCCTGGTAGGAGTGTTTTTTATCTTCCTTCTGATATCAAGTTAACTTGAGCTGTGTCAGAGGTTACTTGCTTCTTTTGAATATCAGAACTTTTAATTTCTTGACTCTGAACAACTTGAGCCATGTCAGAGGTTGTTTTAAGAACTTTTCTTGAAGTCAGAGCAAGATTATCTTTGTCATCAGTAATTTCTTCATCTTCAGGAGGTACATAAACTTTAACAGGTTCACCAACCTTTTCTTTACCCTTGGATCTTGGATCTATCTTTGGTTGTGATTTAGCAAATGTTGCTTCAGTTTGTGCCTTTTCTTTAATCACAATACCTTTCAGTTTTGGAAGTGACTTTTTACCAGAAGCTTCAGATTTAGATGTGGCTTTCTTTGATTTAAGTCTAGCTTCTTCTTCCTTTAAACTTTCCAAGTCCATTCCTGGATTTTCTTGAAGAAATAACTGTCTTGACATTTCTTCATCAAGATCTAGAAGTTCATCAGAATTTATTCTTTTACCAGTATCAGAACTTATTCTCTTCTCAGTATCAGAACTTATCCTGTGACTTGCAATTTCAGCATTTCTTGATGAGAATCTTTTACCTTGACTATGACCTCCACCCATTCCAGAGTTTCCTTGGTCATCTTTTTCATCATCCTTTCCTTGCAGTGTCTTGTCATCCTTGCATTTGGACTTAATTACTTTCTCCCCCTTTTTGGCATCAGCACGAAGTAGAAGAGAGATAAGCAATTCCACTGAAGATTGGATTTCAGTCAATTGTGATTGCTGAGAAGCTTGATTTTGCAGAATTTGATCAATCCGTGCTTGTTGACGATCTTGAGTCTTCTCAATATAAGTAATCCTGTCAATAGAAGGTTGAAAGAACTTTTTCTTATCAAGTTTCCAAACTTGTTCCTGCTTCATAAAGTTCTCCTGAATCTTGTGTATTTCTGCATGAGTGGTTGAATGAAGACCTTGTAGATGTTTAGTACTCAATGCAGTGACACGAAGCTGGATTTTGAAATCATCAGAATTTAACATTTCATCAGCTTTAGTCAAGTGCTCAGTAAGATGTAACGCAGATGGAATACATGAAACTGAGTTCCATTCCTTAGTCCACTCCTGACCTGCAGGAGTTTCACTCCAAGGCACTGGTGGTTCCTCTGTAACAAACTTCTTTACTAGTTCAGACTTAGAAAGAGGAATATGTCCTGAAGGACCTGCTGCATCAGTATCTGCAGTTGGAGCAGCATCACCAGTATCTCCAGCATGTGCAGCATCAGAACTTATAGAATCAGTATCATCTGATATAATAGCAGTGTGAGTAGCAATGGAGGCATCAGCATCCTCTAATTGCGGATCTGATGCTAAGTTCTGATCAACAGCCATATCCTGATGCTCACCTAAAGTCTGATCATCAGTTTCTAGATGCAGAGAAGGTGACGTAGATAATTTCGGAGTTTGAATAGCATCAGTAACAGGTGTTGGCAAAAGATTTGTTGCTGTTGGAGCTTCTAAGAAAATTACTCCAGGCACAACTAAGTGTTGATCAGCATTATCAGCACTTGTGCCTTGATTACCAAGAGACACAGATGGGAAATTAGCCTTGTCAGATACAGTTTCCTGAGATGGAGTAGATGGAGAAGAAGTAACTGGATCAAATTCTTTTTCTTATGAGATCAGAGATTCCTGATCCCCTTCCTTAGCTGCTTCCTCCTCATCATCTGAAACTGGCCTTTTTGCCCTTTGTTTCTTGTATTTCCTTGGTAATTTAGAGTCCTTGGAAGTTTCAGGAATTGTCATTTTTCTAAGCCTCTTGAGAAGCTTAGGTCCTCCAAGTTCAGAATCCTTCTGAGAAATCTTTTTCTCAGCTACAGTTACCACAGGTTCTGAAGAAAGAATCTGTTCCTCAGAATCTGATTCATCTCTCAAAGTAATCCTCCTCTTCTTCTGAGGTGTTTGAGAAACAGTCTTTGTTCTCTTTGACTTAGAAGATGTAGGCTTCACATAGGACTTGAGATATGTTCTGAGAGATGGTTGAGAGGTTTGAGGTGGCTGAGTAGAGGTGGTAGGTGCTGATGAACCAGGTTCTGATGTTTGAACATCAGGATAAAGTGCAGTGTACTTAACAGGATCATATGTGATTAAGGCTTGTTTGACAGATAAAGGTATTAAGAGGGGTCTTAACACAGCCTTTTTAGTATCAGAAGATAATAAATCAGTAAAAGCTCTCTTAGCTATTCTGAAAGATGGAATTAGATCACCAAAATTTTGGGGCGGATTACAACAAAAACTATAAATAAGCTGACAAAATCTTGCAAAATATACAGTATTGCGATCTTCTGTCATCCTATCCCCAATAAAACCTAAGACTGCTCGTGCATAATCAAAATCAGTGTGATTTAGAAGTGCATACCCGATTTGTTGGCTGAATATGGGAATTGCATCAAAATTTGAACATTTGTTGGCGAAAGCTTTGGTAATGCAATCAAAGAAGAAACTCCATTCCCTCCTTATGAAAGATCTCTTCAACTGTCCAAGCTTGGTCAATGTTCCTTCATATCCCAGACTAACCATCATGTTTTGAAGAACTGAGTCATCAACAGTAGAATAAACACAGTCCTCAGGTAGCTGTAATGCCTGTCTAACTGTAGACAAAGTCACAACATACTCATCTTCCCCTGATGAAAATATTATACTTGGGGACCCTTGAGCACCACCATTGTCATATACTCCACTCCTCCAAAACTCCAGTACTTGAACTCCAGAAATGGATGTAGGCTCAGTTAGAGCAAACCCAATATCAGAACTAGTGAGAAAGTCCTGAATGAAATGAAGTTCAGAGGGTGCCTCTGTAGTGTTTAGTATCGCAGAGAAGTTATTAGGAACAAACTTTGCTCCATCAAAGAGAATGTCCTTGGGTGCCATTATGTTTGGAAAGAAATCGGTAACCTGTAATGTGTGTGAGAAAATGCCTCTTAAAAGAAAATCGTCAGTAGATGAGAGAGTTGAAAAGTAAAGAGAGAGATAAAATATAAAGGTAAATAAAAGATTTGACAATCTTTGCTCTCTTTTACTTATACACAAAAAGTAACCGTTGAGGACACATGGCAGACATGCATTTAAAAGTAGTGGTAAATACCTTGACACCTGTTATACATAGAGAAGGCAAAAAGTAATGGGCACGGTAAATAAGGAATAATTACCACCCACTTGCAGTTTTTCAAGGAAAAACCGTTCCACTTACCTAGATTCCATTAATCAAGGTGAATCAGTTTTAATTTAAAATTGAAACTGTTCCCACTAATGCAAATATTTTACTCTGCAATATCAATATTCTGAAAAAAACTGTGTGTGAGAATGAGTAAAATCAATCAGTTAAGTAAGTACTGATAAAACATTATCAGAATTTAAAGTCAGACACAATTTATACAATCATCAGAATATTTATCAGGATTTATCAATGCGTATCAAAATTTCTCAGAGACAAGATCATAAGACAAAAACAAATTCCATTAATATATCAAAATAATACATTGATGAAATTGAAATTACATCAGAACTTTTACAATCTTGTCCTAAGCTTCTAAATCTAACATCAACAGCCTTAGTCCTAGCTAAGAAGCCTGACAAAGCTGAGGATGAAGAAGAACAGGAAGAAGACGAGATTAAGTCATCTTCCTCTTCCTATCTTCGACAAACAAGATAGCGAGTCGAATGATTCGCTCTTGCTGACGGATAGCTTCCCGCCTTTCCTCCTCCAATCGATCAAGATGAAGCTGGTAGTCCATCTCGAAGAACAGAAGTCGGTTTAGCACCGCCTGTGGGACAGAGCCCCATATCTCTTCAGGAATGGCAGTTACATGCCACTCCTGCTGCCAGTCGGCGCAGCTTAGCTCCATATGAAAATTTTGGTAATTCAAAAACATGTTGAATCGGACCATGATGTTTTTGAAAAAGAATATGAAGTTAAGATTGTGAGAAAAATTGATGGAAAGGCTAATGTGAAGTGGCTGTTTATATAGGCAAGAGAATGCCAGGAGACGCGAAGATATTTAATGCTGACAGATAGAGTTAAGTCTACCTCGTCTCCCTAGACTTGAAAAAGAATAACAGTCATTTGAAAAGGAATGTGCACATGTAACAAGAGTGAACTGTTCAAGGACGAGTGCCATTAGTCCTACCCATAGACTATTAATCTTCCACTTCAACATATTCTAAATTAATCTGAGACTGTTACCAAATTTTACTCACAGATAAGTCAAGTAAAGGGTTAGACTGAAAAATCAGAACTTAGACCTATACCAGAACTTAACAGTCATCAGAACATAATGTCTTAATTCGAACAAGGAATATCTATCTTAGTAAGTTTTCATACAAGTTCTGAGTTATAGTCTTCAGAACTTAATCATCAGAACATATAACTAGAACGTGTCCTCAGAATTTGTGCAAGGTGACACAGTGACTGTTTGTCTAAAAGAACATAGACCACCAAAAATTTCATCATTCATATGGAGTGATTTGTGTGTGCATTAAGCTAAATAACTAATAAAGAGTAAAGTCTGATTTACTTCAGTACATCTTAGAAATAAGTCATAATTAAAATTTTGCTAAAGAGCTGTCATTATCCTGAAACCTACTGATAAATGAGTTCATGCATGAGTCCACCTCAACTGTTTTTGTGCTAATTTTATGCATCTTTTTAAATTCTATTTTACAGTGGCTTCTCAGTGTAAGTGAGTTACGACTGCTTATCAGAATTTATGCTATTATCAGAGTATTTCTCCAGTAATCATAGAGTGTGAAAAGTCACCAAGAAAATATTTTGCTTTTCTAATGCATATTTACTTAATACCAGCTATGCACTTGGGTCGTCCCATTCACATTTTTACTCTAGATCTCAAAGGAGTACCTGATATTATTCTTTGATTCTTTTTCTTCTTCTTTTGATAAGTGAGGTTTATCAGCACTTAGTACATTCAGCAGTTTTACTAGAATCAGAACTTAAATAGATGAGTAGCATTATTCTAATTTGGGACTTAGTAATAAGATGAATAAAGTAAACTAAACTAAGCTCAAGTATCAGAATTTGCTTGTGTCATAAGATTTCCACAGAAATAATTACTTCTTTTATGGGATCATTTGTTTATTGAAGACTAGTAGGTCAGTATCTAGCACAATTATCCTCATAGGATTGAATGATTACTTAAACAGATATATCACTTATTAGAGTTAAGAGATATATATCAGACAACAGTCAGTACTTAAAAACATTTATCAATTAAGCACAGAATACACAAAGAGATTAATTCTGTAAATACTGATCATAAAGTCTGATAACATAGAACAAGTTTAAGCAGATTTAGAGAAAGAACCTGAAATCATTCCAAGTTCATTTACCAATCTTGTAAAGGTAGCTTCACACAGTGGTTTTGTGAAGATATCTGCTACTTGTTGATCTGTGGGAACAAAATGCAATTCCACTGTACCTTCATCCACATGTTCCCTGATGAAATGGTACCTGATGCTGATGTGCTTTGTCATAGAGTGTTGAACTGGATTACCTGTCATAGCAATAGCACTTTGATTATCACAGTAAATAGGGATTTTGAAATATGTTAACCCATAATCCAGTAACTGATTCTTCATCCAAAGAATCTGTGCACAGCAGCTTCCTGCAGCAATATACTCTGCTTCTGCAGTTGATGTGGAAATTGACTTTTGTTTCTTGCTATACCAAGAAACCAATCTGCCTCCAAGAAATTGGCAGCTTCCACTTGTGCTTTTCCTGTCAATTTTGCAACCTGCAAAATCTACATCTGAGTAACCTATTAATTTAAAATCTGATTCTCTAGGATACCATAATCCTAGATCAGCTGTTCCTTTAAGATACTTAAAGATTCTTTTTACAGCTGTTAAGTGAGGTTCTCTTGGATCTGCTTGAAATCTTGCACAAAGACAGGTAGCAAACATGATAGCTGGTCTACTAGCAGTTAGATAGAGAAGTGAGCCAATCATACCTCTGTAATCAGTAATATCTACTGAATTACCAGTATCCTTATCCAGTTTTGTTGCAGTGGCCATGGGAGTGGATGCACTTGAACAGTCTTGCATTCCAAATTTCTTCAGCAAGTTTTTGGTGTACTTAGATTGACAAATAAAAGTGCCTTCTTCACTCTGCTTGACTTGAAGGCCCATAAAATAACTAAGTTCTCCCATCATACTCATCTGATATCTTGACTGCATTAGTTTGGCAAACTTTTTGCAAAGTTTGTCATTTGGAGACCCAAAAATGATATCATCAACATAAATCTGGACCAAAAGTAAGTCCTTGCCATGGTTGAGATAGAACAGTGTTTTATCAATAGTTCCTCTGTTGAATCCACTTTCCAGAAGAAACTGAGCTAAAGTCTCATACCATGCTCTAGGAGCTTGCTTAAGTCCATAAAGTGCTTTATCAAGCCTGTAGACATAATCTGGATGTTTGGAATCTACAAAGCCTGGAGGTTGTTCAACATATACTTCCTCCTCCAATTCTCCATTGAGAAAAGCACTTTTCACATCCATTTGAAAGACAGTAAACTTTTTGTGAGCAGCATAAGCCATGAATATCCTTATGGCTTCTAACCTAGCAACTGGCGCAAATGTTTCATCATAGTCAATTCCCTCCTGTTGAGAATATCCTTTTGCAACCAGCCTTGCCTTGTTCCTTACAATTATGCCATCACTGTCAGTTTTGTTTCTGAATACCCATTTTGTACCAACAACAGATCTATTCTTAGGTCTTGGCACTAAGGTCCAGACTTTGTTTCTTTCAAATTCATTCAACTCTTCCTGCATTGCTTGCACCCAATCAGCATCTTGAAGAGCTTCTTCCACTTTCTTTGGCTCAGACTGAGAGAGAAAAGAATTGTAAAGACATTCATTCGAAGTACCTGTTCTAGTTCTGACACCTGCATCAGGATTTCCAATTATCAAATCAGGTATATGTGATTTTGTCCACTTCCTTGCAGATGGAAGGTTTTCTCTAGAACTGGATGCTCCCCCATGATTCATGCTGTCTTCGTTTTCATTTTCTGATGCTCCCCCTGAAACTATGCTCTCTGAGTTGGATTCTTCAGCATTTAGATTTTCAGCACTATCAGTACTTGGCTTATCAGAACTTGACGAATCAGAACTTGAAGAGCCAGATGTGTGTTCTGATGCTTCTTGAGATGTGATAATATCTTGAGTATGCTCCCCCTGCATTGGTGCATCTTCCTTTGACGTAGTCACCACAGTTTCAATAACATCAGAGTTTAATCCATCAGAGTTTACAGTATTAGAACTTAGACTGTCAGGATTTAAGGTATCAGAATATGAATCTTCATTTTCAAATCTCAACTGATCATGATCAATGCAATCTTCAAGTCCAGTGATCTTCTTGTCATCAAAAGAGACATTGATAGATTCCATGACCACTTTTGTTCTCAAATTATAGACTCTGAAGGCTTTTGTGGAAAGTGGATATCCAACAAAGATTCCCTCATCAGCTTTTAGATCAAACTTGGATAGCTGTTCAGGATGAGTCTTGAGAACAAAACACTTACATCCAAATACATGAAAGTATTTCAGATTTGGCTTCTTGTTCTTCACCATCTCATATGGTGTTTTTCCATGCTTGTTAATGAGTGTTGCATTTTGAGTAAAACAAGCAGTCTGCACAGCTTCAGCCCAGAAATAGGTTGGAAGCTTTGCTTCTTCAAGCATTGTTCGTGCAGCTTCAATGAGAGTTCTATTCTTCCTTTCAACAACTCCATTTTGCTGTGGAGTTCCAGGAGCAGAAAATTCCTGCTTTATTCCATGATTTTTGCAGAACTCTTCCATTATCAGATTCTTGAATTCAGTGCCATTATCACTCCTCAAAATTTTCACAGAATCTTTGATCAATTTATCCAGATGTTTGACATGATCAATCAGGATAGATGCAGTTTCACTTTTTGTGTGCAAGAAATACACCCATGTGTATCTGGTGAACTCATCTACTATGACCAACGCATATTTCTTCTTTGCAATAGACATGACATTCACTGGACCAAATAGATCAACATGAAGTAGATAATAAGGCTCAAGAATTGATGATTCAGTCTTGCTCTTGAATGAAGATTTTCTTTGTTTGGCCTTCTGACATGAGTCACAAAGACCATCAGGAGCAAACACTGATTTTGGCAGTCCTCTCACAAGATCTTTCTTGATCAGTTCATTTATCTTGTTGAAGTTTAAATGAGAGAGTTTCTTGTGCCAATTCCAGCTTTCTTCAATTGAGGCTCTACTCACTAAACAGATTGCAGAACTATCAGAACTTGTTGAAAGCTTAGCTTCATAAATGTTACCACGCCTGAATCCCTTCAGAACAACTTTTCCTTTAGATTTACTAACTATTTCACAATGTTCTGCAAAGAAATCAACATGATAACCTCTGTCACAGATTTGACTTATACTCAGTAAGTTGTGTTTAAGTCCTGAGACCAGAGCTACATCTTTAATGATGACATTCCCAAGATTGATATTGCCATATCCCAAAGTTTTTCCAATGTTGCCATCTCCATAAGAAACACTTGGGCCAGCTTTCTCCACAAAGTCTGATAGCAGGGCCTTATTTCCAGTCATATGTCCTGAACATCCACTGTCCAGAACTAAAATATTTTTCCTGTTGCCCTGCAATCAAAAAAGACCACTAATTATTAGTTTTAAGGACCCAGACTTGCTTGGATCCTTTGGCCTTTTTAAGTTTGTTAACATTTGCAGCGGATTTAGCATCAGATTTTATGTTAACAGTTTTCTTATCAGAACTTATACTACCAGACTTTGAATCAGAACTTACACTAGAAGGAACAACAGAAACTTTCTTTAAAGAAGGTTTTATTTGATAATAATCATAGTACAAACTATGATATTCCTTACAAGTATAAATGGAATGCCATAAACTATCACAATGAAAACAAGGATTTTGTGGTTTGTATCTAACAGACTGACTCTTAACTCCTGATTTTGAAGATAAGGAGTTAATATTCTTATTCTTCCTGCAAAAAGAAGCCAGATGGTTAGAACTTCCACAGTTATGACATGCTTTCCTAGGAGCATCAGGAACAGATTTATAGTTATTGCTTTTATTCACACCTTCCTTTCCATTCCTGTTTTTCCTAGGTGATTTTACCTTGTTTGCATTCTTAACATCTTTCAGCTTATGCTTAAGCTGCTTCTTTGTCATTAAGCCTATGTTAACTTCAGCTGTCTTTTCCTGTTTTAGTTTGTCAGAAGCTAATTCCTTTTTAACTTCTGATTTCTCATTTTCAGATTTTTCAGTTACAAACTTAACAGGTTTTAACTTCGGCTTTTGCTTATCAACAGGCTTAATTTCTACAGTTCCTTTTTCATTTTTATTTTCTCCATAACCTAAGCCCTCTTTCCAGTTTCCACTGCTTAGCAAATTTTGAGTTTTTTTGCCAGAGTTAGTCCAAGTCCTAATAATCTCTCTCTCCTTTTCTAACTCAGTTTTTAGAGATTCATTCATTTTTAGCACTTCATCCCTAACATAAAAAGCATCATCTCTATCCTTCTGAGTTTGATGGAACATGACTAACTCTTTTTCTAAGAAATCATTTCTTTTCCTAAAAGCAAGATTTTCAGAAGTTAATCTTTCACATGTTAAAGTTTGATCTCTATAACTAACAAACATGGTTTTAAGATATCTTCTCAACTCATTAATATCATCAGTATGAAAAGCATAAGTAGTCTGAGGTACCTTTGTTTCAGCAGCTTCAGAACTGCTCTCAGAACTTGATTTATCAGCATTTGCCATCAATGCATAGTTCTCCTCACTTTCAGAGTCTGAGGTGTCTGTCCAGCTTTTCTGCTTTGTGACAAGAGCTTTGCCTTTATCACTCTTGGTCTTCTTGCAATCAGGAGATATGTGGCCTTTCTCACCACAATTATAACATTTAACATTGGCGTAATCTCCTCTGTCAGACTTTCCTCCTCTTCCTTCAGATCTTCTGAAATTCTTCTTATCAGAACTTATGCCTTTCCTGGAAAACTTCTTTCCCTTCCTGAACTTCCTGTATGCAATCTTTGTGATTCCTTTCACCATAAGAGCACACAGCTTCATCATCTCCTCATCAGCATCAGTTTCAGGCAAGCTTTCAGAATCTGAGTCATCATCACTCTCAGAACTTGATGACTCAGTATCAGTCTTTATGAAAAGAGCTTTACCCTTGTCTTTCTTTGAGGAAGGTGCTTTGGGGGATTCCTCTTCAGCCTTGAGAGCAACTGTCCTTGACTTTCCTCATTTCCTCTTGCTTCTTTGTTCCATCTCAAGTTCATGAGTCTTGAGCATTCCATAGATTTCATCAAGAGTTGTTTCATCAAGATTGTAGTTGTCTCTTATTGTTGTTGCCTTCAAATCCCAGCATTCAGGAAGAGCTAACAGGAATTTTAGGTTGGTATCTTCAAGATCGTACTCTTTATCAACCAATGACAAATCATTCAAAAGTTTGACAAATCTATCATATAAATCATTCAATGACTCATTAGATTTTGAGTCAAAATGTTCATACTCTTGAGTGAGTATTGTCTTCCTGTTCTTCTTAACTGTTTCAGTTCCTTGACACCTTGTCTCCAGTGCATCCCATATCTCCTTGGCAGTCTTGCAGTTGATTACCCTGTTTGACATTACATTATCAATGGCACTATGCAGTAAGTGTCGTACCTTGGCATCCTTAGCAATAGATGCTATATCTTCAGCAGTGTAATCACTCTTTTCCTTTGGTACAGTCTTTGCTGCTTCACCTGCAACTACAACAGCGAGCTTGGTAGGTTTGTGAGGCCCTTCCTTGATTCTATCAAGGTATTCTGGATCTGTTGCTTCCAGAAACATGGTCATCCTTACCTTCCATATGGGATATTCAGATGGTCTCAATATGGGAACTCTGATAGTCTCATATCGACTCTGAATTGATGTCTTTGATGATTCCTCAGTTTTGGTAGGCTTAGTTGGAGTTTCTGTGTCAGACATGATTATGTTTGGATCTTTAACTGTATGTGTGTTAACAGAAGGCTCTGATACCACTTGTTAGGTCACACTTTCACTGTAGAGGGGGTGAATACAGTGTTTATTACAATCAAATCAAACTTCAAGAACTTATGTAACAGAAAACAAACTTTATTGAAACAATAAACTCTGTTACAATCTGGAACTGTTATCTCTCAGTGATGAACAAAATATCACGAGAGCTGCTAGGGTTACAGTAAATAATATTCTCGATAATGATAACACTTCTAGTGTAAACCCTATGTCTGTGTTTATATATTACACAGTTACAAGATAATCGCTAATTGATATGGAATATAATTCTGCTTCCTAATATATATCAATCAGATATCTTTTATTCCAAGTATTCCATTCTTTACGGAATTCCTTCTTCATGCATATCTCTTCTTATGTTTATCTTGATCTTCTTAACTTTAATCAGCTACTGTCCTTATCTGATCGTCCTTCAGCACTTAAATTCTGATATCTATCTCCTGATGCTTATCTCCTGATAACATAAGTACTGATATCCCTTAAGTCCTGACGTCCAGTATAAGTACTGATCAGTTAAGTACTGATTTGTCCTGTTCAAATAAGATCTGAAATCTAAACATAAAACATATTAGCCATGACATTATCAAATATATCTAACAGTATACCCAAACACGAACCACAAATCTACGATACTACTCCACAAATACATACAAACTAAATACCAGACACTGAACTGGATTACTATATACTCAATCCATGATATCTTATGCTTTGAAAGACCAAATCCTTGAAACCCTGAAACATTGTTTCCTTTGTTATCCAATTCTTTCATTACCCAGCATTCAAGCTTTGAAAGTACCTTGTTGATCCTTACAAGGATTGAAACCCTTTCATTGTTAAACATTTATTGTTGTTAATGATTTCGGTTATTGTTTATTATTGCATATTCTGTTATTATGTTAGAATTGGATTGTTTTTATAAAATTGTGGACCAGATTCGTGGTCAGACCATATAATGGTCAAGTTAGGCCAATGTGTGCCTTGGATCCAGTAGTTAGAGCAATGCTGTGTGCCTTGCTCGGGGTTAGTGCGTGACTGATCAGCAGCCTAACCTTGATTTTTAAATTAAAAGTATAATATCCAATTCAAAATCATAATCTATTATTCACTTGATATCATAATCATATACATCTGATGATCATTATTCTCAGTTTTGTCATTGTGACTTGCTGAGCTAGTTAGCTCATTTGTGCGATGTTGTTTATATTCTTTCCAGTTAAAAAGGAACCAGTTGGTAAAGAGGATCCCCAGTCCAGCGCGAGAGCTAGGGGTTCAGGTTGAGAAAGCTGAGCTAGTAGGCTTCTTTTGGAATAATTTAAGTTTGTAAAAGTTTGTAATAATGTTTAATACTCAGTTTGAGTTTGAAATAGTTGGGATTTGAACGGTTTGTAATATATTAGTGTGTTTGGCTTGTGTGCATACTTTAACCTGTTACGGTCCGTGGTGGTTGGTAAGTAGGGTCACTGCATATATTATTATTATCTTTATTATTGTTATAAGCAGGTTATAAATAAGGTGTATGTGTGGACCCCAAACTTCTGACCCGGGTTTGGAGGGCGCCACACAGGCAGGAAGGAAGCTAAAGAGCAAGTCAAGTCTATTACCTTAAGGTCTGGGAAAGTTGCCGATGCTGAAAAGGCAAAAGAAGGAGAAGCTGAAGTTAGAGATGAAGAAGCTAAGCAAAAGGAGAAAGCGGCGGAACCAAGGAAGACTACTGTTGAACACACTCTGCCTGAGGGTAATACAGGGGAGAAACAGCTCTATCCTCCACCATCTTTCCCTAAGAGATTGCAACAACAAAAGCTGGATAAGCAGTTCAGTAAGTTTCTAGAGGTGTTCAAGAAACTTCACATCAATATACCTTTCGCTGAGGCTCTGGAGCAAATGCCTAGTTATGCGAAGTTTATGAAGAGTATTCTTTCAAGGAAGGTGAAACTGGATGACCTTGAGACCGTTGCTCTAACGGAAGAATGCAGCGCTGTGCTGCAGGAAAAGTTACCTCCAAAGCTTAAAGATCCAGGTAGCTTCACCATTCCTTGCACCATTGGCAAGTTGTCATTTGACAAGTGCCTTTGTGATTTGGGAGCAAGCATCAATCTGATGCCATTGTCGATCTTTAAAAAGTTGGATTTGCCTGATCCAAAACCCACCTACATGTCTCTACAATTGGCTGATCGTTCTATTACTTACCCAAGGGGCATAGTGGAGGATGTGCTAGTCAAGGTGGATAAGCTCTTCTTTCTTGCAGACTTTGTTATTCTGGATTTCGAGGAAGATAAGAAGATTCCCATAATTTTGGGAAGACCTTTCTTGGCTACTGGCCGTACCTTGATAGATGTGCAGAAAGGTGAACTTACTATGCGGGTGCAGGATCAGGATGTTACCTTCAATGTATTCAAAGCAATGAAATTCCCTACAGAAGATGAGGAATGCTTAAAAGTGGATGTGATTGATTTCGCGGTTACTTCAAAACTCGATCATATGCTAATGTCTGATGCATTAGAAAAGGCTTTAGTGGGGGATTTTGACAGTGATGATGAAGATGGCAACGAGCAGTTACAATATCTTAATGCTTCTCCCTGGAGGCGAAAGCTGGACATGCCGTTTGAATCTCTTGGTACTTCTGACCTCAAGAATGCTGAAGGAAAGCTCAAACCATCAATTGAGGAAGCACATATTGGTGGAGCTTAAGCCATTACCTAAACATTTGAGGTATGCTTTTTTAGGTGATGCATCTACTTTACCTGTTATTATTGTATCTGACCTTTCAGATAGTGAGGAGGACAAGCTCTTAAGGATTTTAAGAGAATTCAAATAGGCTATTGGATGGACCATAGCAGACATCAAAGGGATCAACCCTTCATACTGCATGCATAAGATTCTGCTAGAGGAGGGTAGTAAGCCAACTATTGAGCAATAGTGCAAACTTAATCCGATCATGAAGGAAGTGGTGAAGAAAGAAATTCTGAAATGGCTGGATGCGGGCATCATTTATCCTATTTCTGACAGTTCTTGGGTGAGCCCCGTGCAATGTGTGCCTAAGAAAGGAGGTTTCACTGTGGTAGCAAATGAGAAGAATGAGCTCATCCGCACTCGAACAGTTACAGGATGGAGAGTATGCATGGATTACCGAAAGTTGAACAAGGCCACGAGGAAGGATCACTTCCCTCTTCCATTTATTGATCAGATGCTTGATAGATTGGATGGTCATGAGTATTATTGTCTTCTGGATGGTGATTCAGGGTATAATCAGATTTGTATTGCACCAGAGGATCAATAAAAGACTACCTTCACTTGTCCATTTGGCACGTTTGCTTTTCGCAGAGTTTCGTTTGGGTTATGTGGCGCACCGGCCACTTTTCAGAGATGTATGATGGCTATATTCTCTGACATGATTGGAAATAATGTTGAGGTGTTCATGGACGACTTCTCCATCTTTGGACATTCGTATGATGAATGTTTGAATAATCTTCGTGCCGTGCTCAAAAGGTGTGTGGAAACAAATTTGGTGCTCAATTGGGAAAAATGTCATTTTATGGTGCGTGAAGGCATTATTCTTGGGCATAAGGTCTCTAGCAAGGGTCTTGAGGTGGATAAAGCCAAGGTGGGAGTCATTGAAAATCTTCCACCACCTATTTCTGTGAAATAAATCCGTAGTTTTCTTGGTCATGCGGGTTTTTATCGGCGGTTCATCAAGGACTTTTCGAAGATATCTAAGCTGCTGTGCAACTTGCTTGAGAAAGATGTGCCTTTCAATTTTGATGATGAATGTTTGATGACATTCGAGACTCTCAAGAAGAGTTTAATCACTGCGGCAGTTATTACAGCACCAGATTGGACAGAGCCTTTTGAGATGATGTGTGATGCGAGTGATTATGCAGTAGACGCAGTTCTTGGGCAGCGCAAGAATAATCTATTTCATGTGGTCTACTATGCTAGCAAGACCTTAAACGGGGCCCAAATGAACTACACCACTACTGAGAAGGAGCTCTTGGCTATAGTCTTTGGTTTCGAGAAATTTCGATCTTATCTGGTTGGGACAAAAGTGACAGTATTCACTGATCATGCGACAATTTGCTATTTGGTTTCCAAGAAGGATTCGAAGCCGAGACTCATTCGTTGGGTGCTCTTACTACATGAATTTGAGTTAGAGATCAAGGATCGGAAAGGTACTGAGAATCAAGTAGCTGACCATCTCTCTAGATTGGAGAATCCCGAGTCTACTTCACAGGATAAGACATTGATCAACGAGTCTTTTCCAGATGAGCAGTTGTTCGCAGTTCAGGAGGAAGAGCCATGGTTTGCAGATATTGTAAACTATCTTGTCAACAATATAATGCCTCCTAATTTGACCTCAGCTCAAAATAAGAAGTTTCTGCATGAGGTGAAGTGGTATATGTGGGATGAACCATACTTGTTTAGACAGGGAGCTGACCAGATCATCAGGAGATGTATCCCGTTCTGTGAGACGGAGGGGATATTACGAGACTGCCACTCCACAGTTTATGGTGGACACTATGATGGTGAGAAGACGGTAGCTCGTATTCTGCAAGCAGGTTTTTTCTGGCCTACTTTGTTTAAGGATGTTCATCAGTTTGTTTTAAGGTGTGATCGTTGTCAACGAGTGGGAAATTTGACGAGAAAGGATGAAATGCCGTTAAATGTGATGCTTGAAGTCGAGGTCTTTGATGTTTGGGGAATCGATTTCATGGGGCCTTTTGTCTCATCCTGCAACAATCAGTACATCTTGCTGGCAGTCGATTATGTCTCAAAATGGGTAGAAGTCAAAGCTCTACCGATAAATGATGCAAAGGCAGTGTTGAATTTTCTTCATAAGCAGATTTTTACAAGGTTTGGAACGCCTCGGGTAATCATAAGTGATGAAGGGTCGCATTTCTGCAACCGTAAGTTCACTTCTATGATGCAGCTTTATAATGTGAATCATCGAGTTGCTACTGCCCATCATCCGCAAACAAATGGTCAAGCGGAAGTGTCTAACAGAGAGATCAAGCGCATTCTAGAGAAGGTTGTTTGTCCGTCAAGGAAGGATTGGTCTTTAAAGCTCGATGAAGCTGTTTGGGCTTACAGGAAAGCATACAAAACTCCACTTGGTATGTCCCCGTTTCAACTGGTGTATGGTAAGAGATGTCATTTACCTGCGGAGCTTGAGCATAAGGCCTATTGGGCGTTGAAAAAGTTGAACCTGGAGCTAGATGCATCTGGTAAGAAGAGAATGCTTCAGCTCAATGAACTTGATGAATTTCGGCTCCAAGCGTACGAGAACAACAAAATGTACAAGAAAAAGGTGAAGAGGTGGCACGATAGGAAGCTACATCCTAAGTTATTCGTGCCGGGGCAACAAGTTCTCTTATTCAACTCTCGTCTCCGACTTTTTCCTGGGAAGTTGAAATCAAGGTGGTCTGGGCCTTTTATTGTCAAAATTGTGTTTCTACATGGAGCGGTGGAGATTTTTGAGAATGATCTGGACCAAGCATTCAAGGTTAATGGTCAACGTTTGAAGCACTACTATGGGGACACGGTAAACCGAGAAGTGGTTAGTGCCGTTTTGTTGTCAACTTGAGGAAGGTACGTAACGTCAAGCTACTGACGAAAAAGAAGCGCTGCGCGGAGGCAACCCATGATTTGTTATTACAGGAACCCTTAGAAGTTAATAACTTATCCAAAACCACAAAAAAATCAGAAAAACCGGGCTTTAAAATTTTTTTTCCAGTGACCCCCTGAGCACCCGCTCAGCAAGCTGAGCGCCCTCTCAGGGGTCGGTTGCCAGATTTTTTTTTAAGTCAATAAAAATACAAAAAAAATTCTGAAGGGTTGAATGACAGGGCTACGGAGGAGGAGTACACTAGACTTTTGGGGAAGCCGATTCTGAAGGAGAGAGGATTTTTGCCATCGGGGAGGGATGGTGATTTGCTACCTATGATTGCTGAGAAGGGGTGGATAGCTTTCTGTGAGTCGCCTGAAGCAGTGCCTATGAGCGTGGTTCGCGAGTTCTATGCGAACGTGAAGGCCAAGAAGAATGGGTTTTCTGTGGTCTGGGGGATGACGGTTGATTATCACCCAGTGGCGATTCGCCGTGTGATTGGGCAGCGAGAGAGGAAGCCCACAGAGGAGAACTGGAACGAGAAGACTGCTGAGGATTTTGACTTGGATTTGATTTGTGCTACTCTCTATAGGCCGGGCACAGTGTAGACCTTCAAGACCGAAACTAATGAGTATCATCACTTTCCGGCGATCGTGATGAATAGGTATGCCCGTGCATGGAATACGTTTATTTTTGCTAATATTCTGCCTTCTTCGCATGCACATGAGGTCACAGTTGAGAGAGCACGGTTGTTGTAGGGAATTTTGAATGAGGAGTACTATGTGGACCTTGGTGAGTTCATCTACCAAGGAATTCTGAAGTTTTTGAGGGGAGCTAAGCACATGCACATCCCTTATGCATCCACGGTTACGAAGCTTTGCCGAGCAGTGGGAATGAACTGGCCGTCTCATGAGCAGTTGCAGTTGCAGGCCACTCCGATTGACTCCGGGACTCTGAATGGGATACAAGAGTGGACCGGTGGTGAGCCCGAGGAGCATAGGCTGGGTTATCATCTTCCAGGAGGACGTTCAGCACGAGGTGCTACTGTGGCGAGGCCTAGGCGTGATGAGGCTGGTTCTTCGCGAGCTCAGGAGGGTGCTGGGATGGCTGATGCCCAGTATAGGAGGCTGTCACGGAGGATGGATGCTATGTATGAGACGTTAGGGACTGCTTTTCGAGGCCTTGGAGCTGACATCCAGTGGCCAGTTTTTGGTGAGGACTCTGCATATCCGCCGCCTGATACTCCACCCATTGAGGGTGATGATGATGATGATGACTCCGAGTAGGTATACCCTGTGTTCCGTTTGGGGGTGGTAGTTAAGGAATATTTTGTGTGTGTGTTATATAGCTGCATATTCATGATAGTTAGTTTATATAGCGCATAATTTTTGCCATATAGTTTTTCTTATAGCTTTATTTGTTTATCATGTCATGTAGCTCATGCATATGCCATGATCCCTTTTGCGATGATTTACCGACTGATTTGTGATGTTGATGCGAGTGTAGTGATAACATTAAAGTGATGTTGAGTCATGTAGGTTGATATGCATGCTAGAAGCACTTATATTTTCACTAAGTCTTAGAGAATGCTTAAGGACTAGATTGTTGTTATGGTCTGATTGTTTTCGAGGTTAATCTATTTATTATGCTTAGAATTTTATAATAGGTTCTTAGTGATAAAGGCATGAAAAAGAAAAAAATGGAGTAAAAAATGGAATTTGTTGCTAAGTGTGGCTAGGCATCTAATGGCTAGTAGCCGGCTCGTATGTTATGCGAGTAGTCTAGGGTTGAGCAAGATGGAGCGAAACACATTTCCTCAGAAATATTGAAAAAAGGAAAAGAAAAAAAATAGAAAAAAAAGAAAAAAAAAGAAGAAAAGAAATGGAAAAAGAAAAAAAAAGTATGTGTTTATGCATAATTGATCACGAGTGGGCTCTTTGGTATTCGAGTTATTAAGTTCTTAGGGGACTTTGTGCCTAGTGACCTAAGGCTTTTAGAGTCTGGGATCCGCTAACCTAACGCTCGCTATATGGATACCATTGTATAAGTCTTTTGTGGACCTCACTCATTGCACGGTCAAATAAGCATTGCTGTTGTGAATAAAAAGCATGATTCCGTAATAAGCTCCAGAATTCTTGTAGTGTTATAAGTCACTTTGTGTCTAGAATTTTTATTCTTTGTATAATCATATGATTGCCTTGATAATAGTTGAGCCATAATAATTGATCTAGTTCAGGAGCATATCTGTTAAGCATCTGCACACACCACGTTTCTGGCTGTATGTTCGTTTGCACGATTTGATATCTCTTTAGTCGCCTAATTGCATTTGTAGAGATGTTGTAAGTTGGTTGGTTTGGTCGGAGTAAGGGGGATCGCTGCATTTCATATAGATTGCATTCATGCATGTTTTTTATTTGTTTTTGAGTCTATGACGCTTGAGGACAAACATCGATTTAAGTTTGGGGTTGTGATAAGTGGCATTTTATACCACTTAGAACGTCTTAAAATAACTTAAATTGGTGTCTTGAAATCAAGTATTTTGTGTATTTGATGCGTTTTTCTAGTGTTTGTGCATTTCAGGGTAATAGTTGCATTTCGGGGGAGTAATCATCAAGAATAACCCTTGGCACGTGTTTAGCATTGCGAGAGGGAAGAGAGAAGCAGATTACAGCAAAGAAACGGAGCAAACTCAGAAAAAATCCAGTAGGGGTCTGAGCGCCCGCTCAGCTATGCTGAGCGGCCGCGCAGGGTCGGGAAAAAAGATAAATTATTTTAGACTTCTATTTCTGTTTGGCTTCCAACTTCTGTGTAATCTGAGTTTTATGGGACTTCTATATAAGTAGATTCAGAGACGTTTCACATAGGTTGGATCGTTGTATTAAGCAGGGAGAGAAAGAGATAGGGAAGAAGACCGTTTTAGCACACCGCAACGAAGAGGAAGCATATTTTCTTGTGATTCTTTATTTTGTTGTAACGTTGGATGCTAGTTTTCTTGTTTTGAACCTATTTACTCTTGTGACGTACTCTGGTTTAATATAATTAGTTTAGTTATTATTCTTTTGTGTTTATTTATCATGTTTTCATATGAACCCATGATGACGATAAGTGCTAACATCGGCTAATCGTGATCATGGGGTCGTAACGGATTTACTATGGAATTCTAGTTAGTTGTTTAATACCTTAGTGTGTGATGATTGTATGATATCTAGTATTGGTTGTGCGTATTCGTCTTATGTGCGTCGCAAACATATAAGATAGGGTGTTAATCTCTTGTGAAGCGACGGTGGATCTCGAGATTTAGAACTTGCCATGCTAGCATAGGTTCATGTATGATGTTGCATGATTAGTGGGTAACTCTTACCGTTTTATTCGCCCTGTGTAATCAAAAGGAATAACTTGTGCTTAAATCATTATATTGTCAATTTTTGTAGACATATAGGGACTCAACATAATTGATGCCTATTCAACTTCTATCTTAATTATGGATGTTTGGTAGAATGGTATTAGTACAATGAAAGTTGGCTTTTATCAGTTTAGTGTTATTCGATTAATATCATCACTGTTGCATGCTAAGGGTAATAACAATAACTATTGAAGGAAGTAGTAATGAAGTTATGATGTCATGAGTGTTTTAATATTGTTAATTCGAAGTGTTAATTAAGTGGTTAATTTTAGTAGTTAATTGTAGTTAATAATTAGTTAATCAAAATCTAAGTGTTATTGTCTTAACATTGAGAAATAATCATACATTGGTGAGTGAGTTTAATTGAACATAATTAGTCTGAGTCTCTGTGGGAACGAACTAGAAAGTATTCTATATTACTTGCGAACGCGTATACTTGCGTGTGTTATTAGCGCGTGTTTTTGCCCTAACAATATATCAATCAGATATTATCTTCTACAAGTCTTCTAGTCTTCTAACTCTTCATGCATATCTTCTATTGTTTTAGTCACGATCATTTCCTGTAAATCAACTCCTTTCCTTATCTGAAGTATGCGCACTTAAGTCCTGATATAAATCCTAACGGCCTTAAGTTCTGATATAAGTTCTGACTTCAGTAAGTTCTGATTTCCAGTAAGTCCTGATATTAAGTTCTGAAACTAAACACAACAGATTAAACATGACATCTCAAATATATCTAACACATTAAGATATTAGCAGGATAATAAATCCACTAAAGAATTGTTTTCAAAAGAAGGTGTGTATCACCAAGGAAAACTATTTTTGAATAAAACGTAATTATCATATATGACGTTTTACTTGAGTTTTTCATACAGTCATTTCATATTGTACCTTATTATGCCGGGAATTATAGCTCACACTTGTTTTCTTAAATTGACACTACACAACAGTGAATCAATATGCATATCATGAAACCCACAGCCAGGAAACGGGTAGGAAATGACCAGCTATTCCGTAGGATGTTTGGTGCTGTACCACAGGTAGACCGAATAAGCTGGATTTGTTTTCAGTTGTTTTTAGTTCAGATTATTTACAAGTATGACTTATGTAAGATAATGAATAAGAGACAAATATTTGACCGACGGACTAGCCTTACTTAAAGGTTATTTCCTCGGTAAGACTTAATTAGTTTTGGGTTGTAATAATTATCACTTTATGGATCGATTTACTCTAGTAATGAATGGTTCATTTCCAAGACAATAACCTCTAAGTGTGTGTGTGTGTGATAAGTGTGGGGTCGTAAAAGCGTGAGTATTTATATATTGTGATACGAGGTATGTGTTATATAGTATTCAAGATGGCGTGGCCTCCTAGATCCTTGACCCCGGATTTTGGGGTGCCACAAGACCGTTGAGTAAAGAAATATTGTACAGAGTTTAAATTTTTTTCTTTTCAGGCTTTGTTTATTCTGGTTATGATATATATTTTTGGTATATGCGATCTTTGAGTTAAAAACACGTAGATACTAATTAATTTGTGTAGGTCCGATATTTATGGGTGTAAGTTAATTGAAACTTGTTGTATTTTGATCGACAATGTCTCCGTCCAAATCCAGTGATCTCGTATTAAGGTGTCGATACAAGTTTGTTATATTCATGTCATCGACGTGTAGTTGACAATATAGCTATGTAAAATGAGATTTATGTATTTTAAGATATGTTCTAGTGTTGCCCGTGTTAATATAGGTTAGACCTGGATTGTTTTCTCAGTATAGGGATTAATAAAGCGTTATTTTAACCGTTATCCACTTTTATTCGTGGATGATTTCAATTTTTTCCTTATACTAATTCAGTAACAATATTTATTTATTTTCAACCCTGAGTTTTTTATCTGATCTGATAGGTTAGAGATCACATCACAGTCAATCGAATCAATAACTTCTATCGGCAAGCACACATCTTGAAAATCTGGGTGATCAACATATTTTATGACGACTCATGTCAAATCAATGTATGTCAAGTCCAAAAAATAATAACTTGTCCTTGGTTAAGTTAGTAAATTTGATACATATTAGTTATTAAATTGATCTTATAAAAAGTCAAACATATTTTATTGATATAAGACATTACAAGCATTCTGTCTTATTGATCGGATGTCTTCGTCGAACTTGTAATTTAAATTGATTAAACCTACACAGTGAATCAGTTCACATAGCCAAATGACGAATACTTTTCAAAAAATGGGTCAGATCTCGAATTCAAATTAAGCTGAAGTATTTCCAGTATTTTTTTTAAAAACAATCAGGTCAATTTAGGACTTCTAGTTCAACAAAGTACACCGACTTATTATAGTCATGATATATATATATAATGCTCTTACTCAAATGAGAACCCCCAATAATATGAGAACTGAAATCTAATCTCAGTCACTTATTGTATCCCTCAATTAAATCACAACCACACATTGTAATTAAATATTCATCTTTTTCATCTACCCCTCTACACACTTCTACTACCCATTACAACCATCCACCACCACCACGCCCAAACTGTCATCGCTCCGCCCACCATCGTTGGTACTGCTCTCTCTCTCTCTCTCTCTCTCCACATCCACAACCCGATCACCACAGCCATCATTCCTCTGCCACCAACAATCTCACCCCGTTGCTGCCACAACACAACCCATCACCATATTTCTCCGCGACTTAGCTCACACCCCCACTCTCATCTCTGACTCCTTTTTTTTTAAATATTATCTTTGACGAAATTCTGGCCAACCTCCAATGTTTCATTTACCCCAAAATTTCAGATCTGAATTTTGGTATCCCGTTTGATTTGATTGTGGTGCTTTATTAGAAAAAAATATGGTGTTTTTTATTTTGATG
The DNA here is from genome assembly GCF_009905375.1 of Apium graveolens. Lineage (NCBI taxonomy): Eukaryota > Viridiplantae > Streptophyta > Magnoliopsida > Apiales > Apiaceae > Apium > Apium graveolens. Next base: position 222,799,926 of record NC_133650.1, on the reverse strand, counting down.
CTGGTGGTCGGGCCTTTAAGCAGAGCTAGTGCTTGTATTTGGTGGGAAAAGATAGGGGCCCTCTAGTGATTTTCAGTTCCGGCGGTGATTTTTTAATTTTTGGTCGTGATTTTTTATTTTTCGGTGGTGATTTTATGTTTGACAATTGTAATTTTGTGGGGGTCGTCGGAGGTGGTGGTGGCCAGAAATGGAGGTCAGTGGTGGTTGGAGGTGACAAGTGGTGAAATTAAAAAGAAGAGGGTGATTAAATATTAAATATTAAAATTAATGTATGGTAAGAGATTGATATAATGTATGATATGGGTGGTTAAGATTGGATCTTATATCTCATAATAACAGTAGTTCTCATTTGAGCGCGACCTTATATATACACACACGTGCGCTAGTCTATATATGTATGATTCTATTTTAAGTAAAAAAAAATTCAAAAATGTAGGAATTTGTAGAATTTATTTATATAAAAAAGGTTTAAAATATATTTTTAAATTAAAAATAATTACTAAATAAGGTAATGATTTGTTAATGCATTATGTTTAAATTTATATTTAAATTCAATTTGTTAACATTAACTACACAAGTAATCTAACAAATATGTTTAAAGTTTTATAAAATGTCACATAATTAAATGACACTCACATATTATATGTATGATGAAAAATACAAGTGATGGTTTGGTGTAGTGCTATAAAGATTTATTGGTGAATGAGTATACTCAGGTTCGATTCTCGTTAACAACATTTTTTATAAATATAGTAAACACATGGGCAAATCTCTCATTTCACGAGAATAAAATGTCACTAATTTTATAGCCATGTTGGGATATTGTATATACAAGAGAAGAGATTTTTCGAGTGCCTCTAACAGCAAACTTCGATAATATTGGAGCCTTTGTAATATCATGACCTGACTTATTCAAACTAATTTTGTAATCGTCTACCCTATGATGATACTGCAACTGTGTGTAGCTTCAAGAGAGATGAAGCTGCACAATGTTGGAGAGTGATTCAAAAAATAGCTAAGTTTAGAGTGAGCAAGTCAGAGGGAGCAATACATGTGTTCCAATATTTTCTCTTTTGCAGTTTCACTTTAGATAATGAATGGTAGCATATTTTTAGCATATTAGGCGTAGTGGGTTGCTAGTTTTTCTCCATATTCTAGTAGTTGTATCGTGGGATATAAAGCCTGTATATAAAGGCTTGTTGCATGTCTCTATATTTTATGCTGAATTAAAAAGTCTCATTCTAGTAATTTACTAGCATTCTATTCTGCTTATCATCTATAGTAAAAAGAATCTAACATTGTGGTATCAGAGCTAGGTTCGATTAAGGAGCTGGGCGACATCAATTATGGCAGATAATTCAGGAAACATATCGCACGCAATGATTCCATAATTCTCTGGAGAAAGTTACGACTTTTGGAGCATAAAAATGAGGACCTTATTCAAGTCAATGGAGTTGTGGGATCTTGTTGAGAAATGGCACCCGGGCTGAGATAATGATGCAAACAGATTGAGAGAAAACAAGAAAAAGGATGCCAATGCTTTGTTTTTCAATCAAAAAATAGTGCATGAGACAATCTTTTCAAGAATCACATCAGCAACAAAGGCGAAGGAAGCTGGTTACGTTCAGAACACTGAATTCCAAGAATCAACCACAATTATTAAAGTTAAGGTACAAATTCATAGTTATGATTTTGAGACCTTGTTAATGAAGGATGGAGAATCAGTTCAGAATTTTCTCAATAGGGTCTCTCAAATTGTCAGCCAGATGAGGGCATTGAGTAAAGCAGTTCCCGAAAAGAAGATCATTTGTAAAGTGTTGAGGAGCCTACCACAAAAGACTCTGTTGTCTCAGCAATAGAAGAATCAAAGGATCTGTCCACTAAATCATTTGATGAGTTGAAAGTCTCATTAATTACACATGATTCAAGGCTTTGTATAACTGAATAGAAAATTGAGGATAAAGCATTTCATGTTGTAGGAGAAAGTTACAATCAACGAGAAAGTACAGGCAGGGGACGTGGACACATGTATCGTGGACGAGGTGGTAGGTCCAGAGGACAAAGAAAATCAGTCTAATGTCATTATTGTAAAATATAAGGACATGTCATGGTGAATTTTTGGAAGAGGGACAACCAAGCAAGCTTTGTTAAAGAAGAGATTGAGGAACAGGAGCAAGAAGCAAAATTGTTCATGGAAAATATTGAGGATACAAAGCTTGCTGATGATGTTTGGTTCCTGGACATCGGGTGCTCTGATCATATGACTAGCGTGAGAGTTATGTTCACAAAGTTAGATGAAAATTGCAATGTCAAAGTACGACTCATGGACAACAACCTTATCCAAGTGGCAGGAAAAGGTACCGTAGGAATCAACGTCAATGGTATGACTAAATTTTGGGTGATGTCTATTATGTTCCTAGTTTATCTTAAAATTTGCTAACTGTCGGACAACTTATGACATATGGGTATTCATTTATATTTGATTATGGAACATGTGTGCTTAAAGAAAAACACTCTTCAAAAGTTATAGCTAATATTCCTATAGCTCAAAATAAACTCTTCCCATTAGTGATGTCAAACATAGAAAAATATGCTCTCACTGTTAAAGAAGATGATGAGTCAAGGTTATGGCACCCAAGGTATGGACACCTGAATGTAAATGGTTTAAATTATTGGGCCAGTGAGGAATGGTTTTTGGTCTTCCCAAAATTGAGGCTATAAACTTGTGTGAGAGCTGTGTACTTGGTAAGCAATCTCGAAAATCATTCCCGTAGGAAATACTTGGCGTGTATCTAAATGTCTTGATCTTGTGCATGCTGATTTATGTGGTCAAATGAAAACAATGTCACTAGGGGTACTTATTACTGTTCACTGATGATTGTAGTCCCATGATCCAGGTATTTTTCTTGCAATTAAAATCGGAGCCATTTGAGGCCTTCAAAAAGTTTAATGCATTTGTTGAAAAGCAAAGTGGCGGGGTTCTGAAAGTATTGTGCACAAATAGAGGTGGTGAGTTTTTATCAAAGGAGTTCACAAGCTTTTTTGAAAAAGAAGGAATCCACATAGAATTAACAGCCCCATATACACCCAAGCAAAATGGGGTGGCAGAACGCAAAATCATACCGTCGTGGAGATGGCCAGAAGTTTGATGAACTCAAGGGGTCTTCCGAAAGCATTCTGGGTAGAAGCCATTGCAACATCAATATATTTTTAGAATATTTTATAATATTCAAAATATATGAGCTTACAAATTAAAGATAATTATATTTAATATTTATACTATATTTGGACTAATTAAGTGGTCTAAAATTAAGGGTCTGATAACATCTTATTCGGTATGGGTTTTATAATGTGTAATACCCATTAAGAGTCTGATTAGGGTTAATGGGGTCTAATTGGACTACTTTATAAAGAATATAATAGGGTCTTGGTCCGTGAGACTATTCAAAACCTTTACTCCCCTATTCCTATCAGTTCAAGTCAGATACAACTAGAGGCTGAATCAAGTCTGCGGAAAATTAAGTCCCACAATTTGTATTCATGTCTGTAGTCATATCAATCATCAGGGAATCAGGTATGCTTCTGTATTACAGTTTATTATGTAACCTTGATAATATCGCATAAGATGATCATGATTATATGTTTAGATTTAACAAGTAGTATCAGAGCCTGCCTAATGCTGAATTACTAAGGTTGATCATATATTATATATATTTTGTATGATTGTTTATCATTTTCATCGATTAAAGATGATGAATATATACATCAGTTTATCGTTGATTAAAAAATGCTGCATACGTACGTACATGTGTATGTACATTTTTTTTCTTGTGGAATATTTGTAGATCAGTGTATGCATCGCCTGTGGTGCATTAGCTATACAATTTTTTTTAATCAGCATATATATGAATTTAGGTTGTTAAAGTGTTTTTCTTGTACTTATTACATTAACGATCAGGGCAATGAACTTGCATGTATAATTGGTTTGTTAAGGAATTTTTTTAACAAACATGTTAGTTTGAGCAGCTAGTACATGTCTACATAATTGACCATTTTTTTTGTTAATAAAAAACTTTAAAAGAATTTGGCTATTTTTTTATACCTGATGCATGTTTATTTAGTTCAAATAAATATTATATTCAGGTGTTCGATAAACAAGTACCTGCACGATTAATTTATTTTAGAATGTAACATATTTTTTTCATATTTTTTGAATAATGCTTCTTGATCATGTATGCTTCTTAATAATTTATGAACATGTTGTGTTACACTTATAATATGGTTTGTCATCACAAAGGAAAGTTAAATGGCATATACATAAATTGAATTGAGTTTCTCATATATTTTTTTAATTAATATGATGAATTTTGGGTCGTAGAAATATTAAATCTTAAGTTATTTAATTTATTATTTTTACGACAACACAGATTTGGGCACATAAATTTTTTTTGAAAGATATATTATATCTTGTCCTTTTATTTCGTGAATAAGTAAGTTAAAACAAAATATTGCCAAAATAATATTTATGTATAGATTTATTTATTTATAAATATTATGATGTGTATATTTAATTTATTATTTATGTGGTGAATAATCGGCCCAAATGAAGGTTATTTAATGGCCAAATAATGAATGTAAGTGCGGGAATAAATATGTAATAATTATAAACTTTTCATGTGAGTAGCTAACCGGCCCAAATGAAGGTTTTTTGCTTGACCGAATTTATTATTAATATTTGAATTCTGCATGGAGAGTACCACTAGCGAGTTAATATTTCTGTCCAAAGACAAAATATTAATGTTATGTTAGGTATCTTGTCAAATGGGCACACACACTATAGTAATTTAAATTCATATTTTTTGTGTGTGCTATTATGTATGCATGTGACATGAATTTTTTATTTTTTCAAACTTATTTTTTTTATTCCAAATTTATAGTAAATGCATCTGCTGTTAATGTAACTGTTAACATAAATCCATTCATGTTCTTAACAGCACAAACTTTAAGAGCTGAAAAGAGAACGTTCTGTTAATTCTTGACTGCATGGATTTAGACTATGCTATAAGAAAAGTGCAACATGTTTCTCTTACGGATTAAAGTTCATCTACTGATAAATTGAACTTTGAGAAGTGAGAACGTTCTAATCGCTTAAGTCTAATGATGAGCTAGAAAAGTGTTTTATGAAAAATGACAAGGCTGAGGTAAGTAAGCTTTTAGATGATCTTGTTCGAATGAGGTTTAAAGCTAAATGAAATATTCGGGAGTACATTATGGAGATGTCTAACATCGCTTCAAAACTTAAGGCACTAAAACTTGTCTTGCTTGATGACTTGTGAGTGTAATTGGTACTCATCTCTCTTCTTGCACAATATGGTCAATTTATAGTAAGTTATAATACTCAGAAGGATAACTGGACTCTTTATTAGCTTATTTCATATTGTGTGCAAGAGGAAGATACAAGTGGAAGATAAGTTGAAGGGTGATAAGACTGAAAGTGCTTATGTTACAACTACCTCAAAGGTTAACTACCGAAAGAGGATTCAAGATAAGGAGACTGCAGTGGGACAGTCATAGCCTAAGAAACAAAAGACTCAAGATCAAGCTATTACTTATTTCTTTTATAGGAAATCTGGGCACGTGAAGAAGGAATGTCCCAAGTACGTCACATGGTGTATAAATAAAGGTAGACTTTCATTTTTATCTGTTATGAAGTTAATTTGAATTTTATGGCTAGTATTACATGGTGGGTAAATTTTAGTGTTTCTACTAATGCAAGTATTTATATGTGTGGTTGCATTCGGAGCCGAAAATTAAGTGATGCTGAAAGATTCATCTATGTAGTTGATGGCAATATAGTTTTTCAGTTGAAGCCATTAGCATTTTTTTAGATTATCTTTTGATACTGGTCAATTTATTGAATTAAGAGAGACTTATATAGTATTTTGATTTCAATTTCTATTTTGGACAAATATGGTTATCTTGTTCATTTTGAAATAGTAAATTTAGCCTATTTTCTTAATTCATCTTTAGTTGCGACCGGTTCGTTGATTGATAATTTGTATATGCTGAATGTAATTGCTTCATCTAATGAAACCTTGCAAATAACAGCAAGAGGTACAAAATAAAAATTATCGATAGAGAATTATGTTATGTTATGGCACAAAAATTTAGGACATATCTCTAAAGGGAGACTAGAGAAATTGTGTCACATGAAATACTAGAATCTCTGGATTATTCAGACCTTAATGTATGCGTTGAGTGTATTAACGGTAAGTAGACAAACCTAAGAAAATTAAGTGCCAATAAGAGTACTAATGTCATACAGTTGATACATCTTGATATACATGGTTCATTCAATACGGCATCTTGGAATGGTCAATAGTATTTTATCACTTTTATAGACGACTATTCTCGATATGGGTATTTATATTTAATAAATAAAAAGTCACAGTGTTTAGACGTGTTTAAAGTCTTCAAAGGTGAAGTTGAAAATCAACTTTGTGAGAAGATTAAACCTGTCAAATCTGATCATGGTGGTGAACACTATGGTCGGTATGACGGATCCGGTGAATTCCTGGACCTTTTGCTAAATTCCTAGAGGAATGCGGAATCATCCCATAATACACTTTACCTAGGCAACATCGCATGAATGGTGTTGCCGAGACACGAAATAGAAGAACCCTTAAGAACATGGTAAGAAGTATCAATAGTCACTCTTCTTTACCTGAATCACTCTGTGGAGATGCACTTAAGACTGTAGCCTAAATACTAAATAGAGTACTTAGCAAAGCAGTAGCTAAAACCCCTTATATAAACTGTGGACTAAGAAAACACTTAGTCTCAATAATTTGTAAGTTTGGAGTTATCCAGCTGAGGCAAGGCCTAACAAGCCGCATGAAAATAAACTAGAATCAAGAACTGTTAGTTGCTAATTTGTTGGGTATCCTGAGAAAACAACGGGTTTCAAGTTCTATGATCCTTTGATAAAGTCCTTTTTCGAAACAGAAAATGCTAGATTTCTTAAGGATGTTGATTTTGAGGGGGAAGATAAAGTTAGGAATGTTGTCTTTGAGAAAGAATCATTTTTCTTTACCTCATATAGTTCAAGATAATAATGTGGATATTTCTATATAATTTTCTACTCAAAATCAGGATGATGTTCAAGAAGAGAAAACTCAACAAACTCAAAGAGAAAGTGTCATTTAGGCAATCCAGTAGAGACAAAAGGAGTGCAATTTAAGATGATTATATTGTATTTTTTCAAGAGCATAAGTTTGACATATGGGTAATGAAAGATGACCCGATAAATTTCCAACAAGCCAAACAAAGTCCTAAGAGCATCTCCAACCATATAAAATCCTTAGCTAAAAATCATTAATACATACTATAGATAAAAAATATAGAGATTATGTAAAAAAATCCATCTCCAATGGCCCATTCCCCTTATTTATAAATATAGCCAATCTCTTGATATTGGCTATATATGTTGAACCACTACAGACCTGTAAGAAATCTGTGAAAAAATCTAATCATTTATTACCATATTGAAGTAATATATTTTATTTATAACAACATAAATTTTAATAACATGCTATTTTAAAAATACAACTAACCAATATAGCCAATACCATCGAAGTACAATGTCTTACGGGTTCAACACATTTTACATGTTATCCTATAGGTCCAATTTAGCCAACTTATTACAGCCAACACCATTGGAGATGCTCTAATAGTCAAAAGTGGATTGAAGTCATGAATGATGAGTTGAAATCCATGAAGGACAATGACGTTTTGAGATATTGTCATGTTTCCTAAAGGTGCGAAACCGATTGGTTGTAAATGAATTTTTAAAATCAAAATAGATTTAATGGGTAATATTGAAAGATATAAAGTGCATCTAGTCATAAAGGATTTTACTCAAATGAAGGCATTGACTATAAAGAGAAGGAGTCGCAAGTTTCCCGTATGTGAAATCACAAATTTCATCAACCCGTTATCTCATACGGTTTTGAGTCAAATGTTGTTGAAAAATGAATATATCACAAGTTCAATGGGAGTAAATTTATATTCGTGGTGCTTTTTGTTGGTGATATACTATTGGCTTGTAATGATATAGGCTTATTGCATGAAACCAAGAGATTTTTCATTAAATATTGGAGATGAAAGATCTTGGTGAAGCCTCTTTTGTATTAGGAATTAAGTTACATCGAGATCGTTCTCAAGGTATCCTTGGGTTATCACAAAAGAGCTATATCGAAAAGGTGCTTGCTAAATTCAGCATTAAAGATTGTGCACAAATAAATACTCTTGTTTCTAATGGAGATAAATTTTAGTCTCAAACAGTGCCCTAAGAATGATCTTGAAGTAAAGGAGATGCAAAAAATTCCATATATTTCACCTATTTAGAGTCTTATGTATATTCAAATTAGTACACTGCCGAATTCGGCATTCATTATGGGTATGTTATGCAGATATCTGAGTAAACCCGAAATGTATTATTGGATTAAAACTGAATGAGTTATGAGGTACTTGTAAGGAACAAAAATATTAATTGCTCGTTTATCGGAAATCAGAAAATTTGGAAATCATTATGTATTCTGATTTTCGATGTTGCTGATTACGTAGATACAAAAAATCTACTTACAGTTATATTTTAATGTCTAAACATGTAGATATTAAATATTTGTTATTATAGAAAGATTGCAAAATAAATAGTGTTTATTGAGTATATAAGAACAAATTTTATGCTAGAAGACTCGCTAACTAAATCTTTGACACCTAAGGTCTTTTATGGGCATACTGCTCATATGGGTGTTATCTCTTTGGAGAATTTCAATTTTAGTGGGTGTTTTGTTTTGTTCTTAAATTTGATACTCAATTATATGTTGACATTATTGTAATATATTATGTGTTTTGAGTTTCTGCAAAATAAAGTTAAGTTTTTCCTCTTTATTACTCTAAATGAGTTTTATCTTTCAATTGTGGTTTTAAAGTATAAAGATTGATCTCACTAAAGTACTAAGGACCAATTGGATAATAGGCATGATTGAGATCATATTGCATATAATTTGCAGTTACACATCTATACTTGATCTATGTCATTGAATATATTTTATATGGTGATCATTGAGGATCGAGTTACGACATGTTTATATATGAGATGGACAAGATTGCTAAAGAAGATACTTTTAAAGAATAAATAATTTTGTGTGCACCTAAGGTTATTGAATGTAATTGTTGTTTGTAATAATTTATAGCCTAAGTGGGAGATTGTTAGAATATTTTAATATTTATAATATATGGTCTTACAAATTAAAGACAATTATATTTAATGTTTATTCTATATTTGGACTAATTAAGTGGTCTAAAATAAAGGGTTCAATAACATCTTATTCAGTATGGGCTTTATAATGTGTAATACCCAATAGGAGTCTGATTAGGGTTAATAAGGTCTAATTAGACTGCTATATAAAGAACATAATAAGGTCTTGGTCTCTGAGACTATTCATAACCTCTATTCCTCTATTCCTATCAGTTCGAGTGAGCTACAGCTAGAGGCTGAATCAAGTCTACGGAATATTAAGTCCTACGATTTGTATTCATATCAATCTTCATGGAATCGGGTATGATTCTCTATTATAGTTTGTTGTGCAAGACATGCCTGTAATTTAACAAGACTAAGTCATATTGACAACCCTAAGTAAGTTGTATTGTAATCTTAGTTTGCATTCTGTACTTATAACATTTAAAATCTGTAAAAATGTCAAACAACCAGACTGGAGTCTTTTTCTTTAAACAGTATCAAACTTAAGAATTCTATCTGGAAGAAGATCAAGAAGATCATGCCTCAGAAGAATTATGAAGAAGCTTGGAGTTGAATAAATCTATTTTGGAAAAATGTTCTAAGTCAAGATCTCTACAAGTCACATATTTAATGTTATAGAGAAGTCACCCTCTAGATGCCTTATAGAGAACTCAGGAAAGCTATTTTAGGTCACACACACTGTAGAAGGGGGTTGAATACAGTGTATAATACAATCAAATTGAATTAAGAACACAAGTATGTAACAAAGAATAATCTTATTAATAAAACAGTATTGCAATGGAACCGTTCTATCTCAGTGATGAACAAATATCACGAGAGCTGCTAGGGTTACAATGAATAATATTCTCCATGATGATAACACATCTAGTGTAAACCCTATGTTGTGTTTATATACCACACAGTTACAAGATAATCTCTAATTGATATGGAATATAATTCTGTATCCTAAAATATATCAATTAGTTATCTTTTCCTCCAAGTCTTCTATTCTTCATAGAATTCTTCTCCATGCATATCTTTTCTTATTTTAGTCTTGATCTTCTTTCCCTTCAATCAATCGCCTTCCTTATCTGAAAGTCTTCTTAAGTCCTGATACTATCTCCTGATGAATATCTTCTGATAACTTAAGTTCTGATAACTTAAGTTCTGATATCTTAAGTTCTGATTTCCAGTTAAGTCCTGATTTGTCCTGTTAGTCAAGATCTGAAAACTAAACACAAATCATTATTAGACATGACATCATAAATATATCTAACAATCTCCCTCAACTTGTAAATTAGCATAATATACAAGTTTAATAGATATTTGATGATGTCAAAAATATTAAGTACAAATGTATATGAAAATTTGACTAGATAACTACAACTCACAGTCCTTGTAGCTTTTACCATCCTTAAAGTCTGATATCATCTTTAGCCTGTATATCCTTCAAAATTTAACAGTTATAGTCTTTGACCTGGCTTCAGTGTTTGATCTCTTGAATGTCAGGAGTTGTTCTGAGATAGTTCTTCAGAAGAGTTCTCTTAACATATTCAAGTTCATTTATCATCCTCCTTTTAGCATCTTTAAGTTGAACTGTATCTTCTCATGTCTGAAAGATAGTAGCCCTGAGATCATTAATCTTTGCTTTCCTTATCTCCTGATCCAGTCTGATTAGATAAGCTTTTTCAGACTCCAGATTAAATTTAACACCCTTAATACCCAGAAAAGTAGTGATCTTGGCGGTATTAGGCTTCATCTCAACTAAATCACCATTGTGAGCTCTGTACTTTGGATAGTATGGTCTGTCAGACTTTACAGAGTAAAGTTTCTTCTGCCTCTGAATATCAGATATTAAGTATCTGGAAGCACCATCTGTTGACCTGTTCTTCACTTGAAGTAGAAATAAAACATGTTGCAGTTCTTCATAATACTTCAATCGAATTGCATCTTTTCTTATCTAGAATACTCTCCCATCTGTCATAAAATAAAGCATTATATCTTCTTTCAGCTTGGAATTGTAGACCATCTGTATAGATTCCAATTGATTTAGCCTTTCTAGAGTTGTCCCTAATCCTGGTTCAGAAAGAGATGTAGGATCTGAGGTGGAGTTGTTTACTATTTTCTCATCAGCATTACCCAGTCCTGTTTTATCTCTAGCTTCCTTCCCTTGGAGCAATCTACCCTGAAAAACATTTGTTGAAGTCTTCATAGGTTGAGCAGATTGTTGAGCTTTAGTAAACCCGGGTAGTAGAACTTTTGAAGGTTTAACATGAGCAATGTCAGAGGTTTCCTTTTCTTCTGATGTCAAGATAACTTGAGCTCTATCAGAGGTTGCTTGAATATTCCTTTTCTCCTTCAAAATCAGACTTGTGTCTTCATCAGCATTTACTTCCAGATCCATGGTTGGCATATATATCTTTACAGGTTCATCAACTTTTGCCTTACCCTTGAATCTGGGATCAACTTCCACCTGTGATTTGGACTTGGCCTTAGATGCCTCATTATTTGTCCTCTCTTTGATCACAATGCCCTAAGGCTTAGGTGGTTTCTTTACTGTGACTTGAGTTTTAGACCTTGACTTAGATTTGTCATTTTCAGCTTTCAGTCTAATCTCTTCTTCCTTCAGACTTTCAATATCCATGCCTGTATTGTCCTTTAGGAACAACCTTTTGGAGATCTCTTCATCAAGTTTCAGAGTTTGTTCATCAGAACTTATCCTTTTACCAGTATCAGAACTTGTTCTTTGACTTGTAGTTTTGGCTTCCCTTGATAAAGAACCCCTGCCTTGACTTAGACCTCTACTCCTTTCAGAGTTTCCCTGGTCTTCATTATCATCATCCTTACCCTTCAGTGGTTGATCAATTGTGCATCTGGACTTAATTAATTTCTCCCCCTTTTTGGCAACATCTTGTAGAAGCAGGGAGAAAAGCAATTCCACAGAGTTTTGGATTTTATTGAGTTGGTCTTGTTGAGCAGCTTGATTCTTTAAAATATCAGATAGTTGAGCTTGCTTCTTTCCTTGAGTCTTTTCTATATACTCAATGCGGTCAAAGGCGGGCTTAAAAAACCTCTTCTTGTCCAAGGTGACATTTATGGTTTGCTTAGTCACTGTATCTTGAAGTTTGTCCACCTTGGCTTGAGTTAATGAATGTTGACCTTGAAGGTTCCTGGTACTCAATACAGTAACTCTGAGATGTGCTTTGAAGTCATCATTCATCAGCATTTCATCAGCTTTAGTCAGGTGCTCAGCAAGAACATCTGCAGTAGGAACAAAATCAACTTTGTTCCACTCCTTGATCCATTCTCTTCCTCTGTTAGTGTCACTCTAAGGAACTGGTGCATCCTTTCTCACAAACTTCTTAATCAAATCAGCTTTACAAACTGTTTGTGGAAGTGCATGTCTAGAAGGACCAGCTACATCAGCATTTATATTTGTAGCAGCTTCATCAGTTTTTCCTTCAACAGAAGTTGCAGAATCTTCAGTATCAGCATCTTTTGATAAAATGATTGTAATTGAAGCAATAGAAGATTCATCTTCATGGACATCATCATCTATCAATGGAGTGGTTGGTGGAGTGTGCTGAGAAAGATGTGAAGTAGATGGAGCTTCCAGATATAAGACCAAAGGCATACCCAAGTTGTTGATATCAATTTCGGCACTTGTGCCTAGGTTATCAGCATGTATTGGAGAGTTTATTGGAGACACATGAGGTGTAGACATTGGAAGAGTCTCTGGCTCTTTGATTGGAGATTTGTGAGCTTATGAAGTTTTGGCTCAACACTTGGAAGAGATTCAACTACAGTAGGTTCTTGTGGGATTAGAGATTCCTGACCCCCTTCCACAGCTGCTGCTTCCATTCCTTCTTCAGAGGTTGATTCTTCTACAACCCTCCTTGCTCTTTGCTTTTTAAGTCTCTTAGCTGGTGGAGAGACTCTAGGAGCTTGATCATCAGAGTTTAGCTTTCTAAGCCTTTTTAGGGGCTTAGAACTCCCAGTTTCTTGAGCTGTCTGAGAAGAGACCTTCTCAGCTACTTCAGCAACAGGTTCTGATGGTTGAACCTGTACCTCATCATCAGACTCATCTCTTAAAATCATCTTCCTTCTTTTCTGCTGTGACTGAGGGACTGTCTTAGTCCTCTTTGCTCTAGAAGAAGAAGGCTTCACTTGATTATGTGCTGATGGCTGTGGTTGCTGTGTTTGGTTAGTGGTGGGTTCTGATGGCTGTTGTGTGTTGGTGGGTTGGACATCAGGATATAGCAATGGAAAGGTATCAGAATCAGCATTTACCAGAGCTTGCTTTACTGATAAAGGAATTCTAAAGGGTTTCAAAACTTCCTTCTTGTTATCAGCAGTTAAAAGATCATTAAAAGCCCTCTTAGCTAATCTAAACGGTTCTATATGATCACTTGCTAGTTGTGGTTCATCTGATGTACAGTAACTGTAGATTAACTGACAGAACCTAGCAAAGTAAACTACATTCCTGTCCTCTTTCATTCTATCTCCTATAAAACATAACACAGTCTTGGCATAATCAAAATGAGACTGGTTTACGAGTGCATACCCAATTTGTTGTGTCAGAATATGAATGGCATCAAAATTTGAGCACTTGTTGGCAAACGTCTTCGTGATGCAATCGAAGAAGAAGCTCCATTCCCTTCAAATATGTGGTCATTTGAGTTGACCCATCTTAGCCAAACTCTTTTCATACCCTAGATTAGCCATCATTTGCTATAGCAAGGGCTCCTCAACAGCAGAATTGAATTGACAGTTTTCAGGTAGGTGTAGAGCTTTTCGAACTGTTGCCGGAGTAACAACATACTCAACCTCCTTTGCTATAAACACGATGCTTGGAGTCCCATCCTTACCACCATCATCATAAAGTCCTGTATGCCAGAACGTCAGAACTTGAGTTCCAGATAAACTGGATGGCTGCGTCAAAGCGAACCCAATTTCAATATGAGATAAGAAATCCTGAATAAAATGAAGTTCCGAAGGAGCTTCACTCTTAGTGAGAATGGCAGCGTAGTTGTTGGGGACGAACTTTGCTCCATTAAAGATTATATCCTTGGGTGCCATTGAAAAAGAAGTGAGAAACAAGAATGCCTGAAAGGTGTTTGGTAAAATGCCTGTGTAAAAACCGTCAGTATATATGGAGAGAATAAGAGAAGAGAGAGAGAGTGTAGAATACAAAAGTAGATAAAAGATTTAAAATATTTTCTCTCTTTTACTTATACACGCCACTTGACAGCAGTTAAGACGAATTTGAACAGTCTTTACACCTGTCAGCCATGCAGTAGTTAAGACAATAGTTAATGGGCACGGGAAATAAGTAATGATTACTATGCACATGCAGTTTTTCAAAAAAAAAACTGTTCCCACTAAACAAGTAATTATGATTGTCTTTATCTTACTTAAACCAATATTCTGATAAAATAGAACCGTTGACGTATTGACCAAAAATAAATCAAATAAATAAATACTGCCACGTAAGCATCAGAACTTGACTATTATCAGAATTTAAAGGTCATCAAAATATGGCTTCTGAACTCAAAAAGTGAATGTTTATTTCTGTAATTCTTCACACAAATACTGATATGGTTTCCTAAGAACTTAATCATCAGAACTTCCATCAGAACTTGTCCTCAGAATTTATGCAACTAACACTTAAACTGTTCATCTAAAACAACATTGATCACCACAGTAATTTTCATCATTTATATGGAGTGTAAGTGTGTGCTTTAAGCTAAATATCAGACAAAGAGTAAAGTCTGATTCACTTCAGTACATCTTAGAAATAAGGCATAACTAAGAACTTTGCTCAAAATCCGTCATTAGTCTAAAGTCTACTATAGAATGAGTTCATGCATGAGTCTACCTCAACTGTTTTGTGCTCATTTTATGTATCTTTTGATATTCTTTTTCACAGGAGTTTCTCGGTGTAAGTGAGTCACAACTGCTTATCAGAATTTATACTATTATCAGAGTATTTCTCCAGTAATTAGAGAATGTGAAAAGTGACCAAGAAAATTTTATTTTGCTTTTCTAATGATATTACTTAATACCAGCAATGAACTTGGGTGTTCCCTTCCACATACAATTTTCTATAGATCTCAAAGGAGTACCTGATATTTATTTCTTTTCTATACTTTTTCTTTTGATAAGTGAGGCTTATCAACACTGAGTACATCCATAAGATTTACCATCATCAGAACTTAACAGATAAGAAGCACTATTCTAGTGTTTGACTTAGTAATAAGATACACAAAGTAAGCCTAACCAAGCTCAATATCAGAATTTTCTTGTGTTAAAAGATTTTCACATAAACAATTACTTCAAACATGGGATTTTTAGTATATTAGAGACTACTAGGTCAGCATCTAGCACAGTTATCCTCATTGGATTGAATAGTCACAGAAACATTCATATCACTATCAGAGTTTAGAAATTCATATCATACAACAATAAGCACTTAGGTAAATTTCAATTTAAGCACAGATTACATAAAGAGAGTAATATCTGTAAATACTGATCATAAGGTTTGATGTATTAGAATATAAACTAAACAGATTTAGAGAAAGAACCTAAAACCATTCCAAGTTCATTTACCAATCTTGTAAAAGTAGCTTTACACAGTGGTTTTATGAAGATATCTGCTAGTTGTTGATCTGTTGGAACAAAATGCAATTCCACTGTACCTTCCATCACATGCTCTTTTATGAAGTGGTACCTAATGCTGATGTGTTTTTTCATTGAGTGCTGAACTGGATTACCTGTCATAGAAATAGCACTTTGATTATCACAGTAAATGGGTATTTTAGAATATGTTAACCCATAATCCAGAAACTGATTCTTTATCCAAAGAATTTATGCACAACAGCTTCCTGCAGCAATGTACTCTGCCTCTGTAGTTGATGTGGAAATTGACTTTTATTTCTTGCTAAACCAAGAAACTAATCTGCCTCCTAGAAATTGGCAGCTTCCAGTTGTGCTTTTCCTGTCAATTTTGCACCCTGTAAAATCTGCATCTGAGTAACCTATTAGCTTAAAGTCTGATTCCCTAGGATACCACAATCTTAGATCCGCTGTACCCTTAAGGTACTTGAAAATTCTTTTCACAACTGTTAAGTGAGGTTCTCTTTGATCTGCTTGAAATCTTGCACAAAGACATGTAGCATACATAATATCAGGTCTACTTGCAGTTAGATAGAGTAGTGAGCCAATCATAACTCTGTAATCAGTAATATCTACTGATGTACCAGTATCCTTATCCAATTTTGTTGTAGTGGCCATAGAAGTGGATGCACTTGAACAGTCTTGTATTCCAAATTTCTTCAACAAATTTCTGGTGTACTTAGATTGATAAATAAAAGTTCCTTCTTCATTCTGCTTGACTTGAAGACCCAGAAAATAGCTAAGTTCTCCCATCATACTCATTTGATATCTTGACTGCATTAGCTTGGCAAACCTTTTACAAAGTCTGTCATTTGTAGAACCGAAAATGATATCATCAACATATATCTGCACCAAAAGTAAGTCCTTTCCATGGTTGAGATAGAATAAAGTTTTGTCAATAGTCCCTCTGTTAAATCCACTTTCCAGAAGAAACTGAGCTAATGTCTCATACCATGCTCTTGGAGCTTGCTTAAGGCCATAAAGTGCTTTATCAAGTCTGTAGACATGATTAGGAAATTTTACATCCATAAGGAAATTTTGAATCTACAAAACCTGGAGGTTGTTCAACATATACTTCTTCTTCCAATTCTCCATTAAGAAAAGCACTTTTTACATCCATTTGAAAGACTTTAAACTTTTTGTGAGCAGCATAAGCCAGAAATATCCTTATGGCTTCCAATCTAGCAACTGGTACAAATGTTTCATCATAATCAAATTCCTCCTGTTGAGAATATCCTTTTGCAACCAGCCTTGCTTTATTTCTTGTAATTATGCCATCACTATCAGTTTTATTTCTGAACACCCACTTTGTACCAACAACAGATCTGTTCTTTGGTCTTGGCAATAAGGTCCAGACTTTATTTCTTTTAAATTCACTTAACTCTTCCTGCATTGCTTGCACCCAATCAGCATCTTGAAGAGCTTCTTCCACTTTCTTTGGTTCAGTCTGAGAAAGAAAAGAATGATAGAGACATTCATTTGATGTTGTTGTTCTAGTTCTAACACCTGATTCAGGATTTCCAATAATCAAGTCAGGTGTATGTGCTTTAGTCCACTTTCTTGCAGATGGAAGGTGATCTCTAGAACTGGATGCTCCCCCATGATCCATGTTGTCTCCATCAACATTTTCTAATAATCCCCTTGAAATTATGCTCTCTGAGTTGGATCCTTCAGAATTTAAGTTTTCAGAGTTATCATAACTTGGCCCATCAGAACTTAATGAATCAAAACTTGAAGAGCCTGTTCTAGGTTCTGATGCTTCTTAAGATGTGGTTGGATCTTCAATATGCCCCCCTGCACAGGTGCATTTTCCTTTGGCGTAGTCACCACAGTTTCAATAACATCAGAGTTTTACCTATCAGAGTTTGTAGTATCAGGATTTAGACTATCAGAATTTACAGAGTCGGAATTTAAAACTTCATTCTCAAATCTCAGCTGATCATGATCATTGAAATCTTCAAGTCCAGTAATCTTCTTATCATCAAAAGAGACATTGATAGATTCCATGACAACCCTTGTTCTTAAATTGTAGACTCTGAAGGCTTTTGTGGAAAGTGGATATCCAACAAAAATTCCTTCATCAGCTTTTAGATCAAATTTGGATAGCTGTTCCAGATGAGTCTTAAGAACAAAACACTTGCATCCAAATACATGAAAGTACTTCAGATTTGGCTTCTTTTTCTTCACCATCTCATATGGTGTCTTTCCATGCTTGTTGATAAGTGTTGCATTCTGAGTAAAACAAGCAGTCTGCATCAGTTCCCTGGCATCTTGTCTCCAAGGCATCCCATATCTCCTTTGCAGTCTTGCAGTTAATTACCCTATTTGACATGACATTATCAATGGCACTATGCAGCAAATGCCTTACCTTTGCATCCTTGGAAATAGATGAGATATCTTCAGTTGTATACTCACTTTTCTCCTTTGGTACAGTCTTTGCTGGCTGATCTGCAACTACAACAGAGAGCTTGGTTGGCTTATGTGGTCCTTCATTAATTCTGTCAAGGTATTCTGGATCTGTAGCTTCCAGAAACATAGTGATCCTCACTTTCCATATGGGATACTCAGAAGGTCTCAGCATGGGAACCCTAATAGTTTCATATCGACTATGGATTTGAGTCATTGGAGTTTCTTCAGTTTTGGTGGGCTTGGTTGGAGTTTGTTCTTCTTCAGACATGATTGTTTTGGATCTTTACTGTATATGTGTTAACGGATTGGCTCTGATACCACTTGTTAGGTCACATACACTGTAGAAGGGGGTTAAATACAGTGTATAATATAATTAAATCGAATTAAGAACACAAGTATGTAACAAAGAATAATCTTATTAATAAAACAGTATTGCAATGGAACCGTTCTCTCTCAGTGATGAACACATATCACGAGAGTTGTTAGGGTTACATTGAATAATATTCTCGATGATGATAACACATCTAGTGTAAACCCTATGTTGTGTTTATATACCACACAATTACAAGATAATCTCTAATTGATATCGAATATAATTCTTTATCCTAAAATATATCAATTAGTTATCTTTTCCTCCAAGTCTTCTATTCTTCATAGAATTCTTCTCCATGCATATCTTTTCTTATTTTAGTCTTGATCTTCTTTCCCTTCAATCAGCCGCCTTCCTTATCTGAAAGTCTTCTTAAGTCCTGATATTATCTCCTGATGAATATCTCCTGATAACTTAAGTTCTGATAACTTAAGTTTTGATATCTTAAGTTCTGACTTCAGTATAAGTACTGATTTCCAGTTAAGTCCTGATTTGTCCTGTTAGTCAAGATCTGAAAACTAAACACAAATCATTATTAGACATGACATCACAAATATATCTAACAAGCTACTAGAGAACTCAGAGATATCGACAAGTAAAATTGAAGACATGAAGATTGGAGATATCGAGAAGTCATTTCTTCACTAGAGAACTTAGAGTTATCGACAAGTCAATATTCATTAGAGAACTCTGAGTTATCGATGAGTCAAATTTTACTAGAGAACTCTGAGTTATCGACAAGCCAAAATTCACTAGAGAACTCTGAGATATCGACAAGTCAATAAGTCACTAGAGAACTCAGAGATATCGATAAGTCAAAGTGACGATATGAAGATTAGAGATCTCGATAAGCCAAATTCTCTTATAGAGAACTCAGAGACCTCTACAAGTCAAATCAACTATGGGGTATTAGAGAACTCGATAAGTCAATGTACTTATCAAGATGTCAAAATCTCTATATGCCTGACTGGAGATCTCGAGGTAAAATCTCAAAGTACAAATTGCAGACTAGTTCAATATCCAAGATTATCAATCAACAAAAAATCCAACCAGTTGGATTAACAAGACTACAAAAAGCAGCCTGAAGAGTGTGCAAGATCAAGGGTGAAGATTAACTGACAAAGGAAGACCAAGATTAACACAGTATGCAAAGATATGCTAAGCCATAAATGGAAGGTATACTTTTCCTAAAATGGAAATGATAAGTGAAAGTTTACTAAAGTGAATAAAATCTCTTATTATACACTGTGTAAACCAGTAGTTAACTATCATATAAAGTTAACACTGGTCCTTTGTTAGATGTAAAAATTTAGATCAGAAATCTTGTATTCTCTCAAGGAAGAAGCTAGGCTCTTTATTAACAAAGAGCATAGAAATTTTATAGCAAAACATTCTTAATTTTAATATAAAATTAAGTGAGTTTTGAAAGATCTGTGTTCACTATTATTGCTTGCTTAAATTCAGTAGTAACACATATCACTGCAGAATTAACATTTACTTTGTTCAAACCATAAACTTCAAGAAAAGCATAAAAACACAAAAACACAATCACCCCCCCCCCTCTGTGTGTAATTCATTACCTAACAAGTGGTATCAGAGCAAAATCTAAAGTAATCAGATTCAAGATCTTGGAAGAATGAATACACAGAAGATCAGTAGTATCAAAATTCCTACCTTCGACAAAGCTAACTACACTCTTTGGAAAAAGAAAATGTTGTTATTTATCAGGATGGCCAATCCACTCTATATTCAGATTCTCAAAAATAGACCCTTCACTCCTATGGTTAGAGTTGAGAAATCTATAGATGGTGATATGGTCATTCCAGCTCATTATGCTCCAAAAGATCCTTCTGAGTACACTGAGCCTGAAAAAGAGAAAGTTTCCCTGGATAGTGGCTTGCAGCTGATTTTGATCGAGTCACTTGACAATGTAATGTACAACAACATTGTCAACTGTGACACTACCAAGCAGATCTAGGAAAAGATTGAAATACTCTGTGAGGGAACTGAGGAAGTTAGATTTAATCAAAGAAGGATACTGATTTCATAGTATGATGGTTTCATGGCTAAGCCAAAAGAAAGTATCACTGAAGTATTTGAAAGGTTTAATAAGCTGATAAATGACTTGCAGCTCCATGACAAATACTATGAAGCTGAAGAAGTTAATTTGAAATTTTTTCTTACACTCCCTGATCATTTGGAACATAAAATTTCAGCTATATGAGAAGGGAGAGACTTGAGCAGAATAACTCTGAAAGTTCTATATGGAATCTTAAAAATATATGAATTAGAAATGATTCAAAGAAAATCTTTAAGAGCTGGTCAAGGGCATGTTGTAGATGGTTCAAGTGCTCTAATTGTCAATGAAAGACAAACCTCTAATGATGAGCCAAGATCCCAGACTCCAGTTGCCTCAATAAGTGAGCAAAGAACCAATGATTCACAGGAAGAAGTCATTCTGGAATTGGAAGAAGATGAGTTCTACACCCTGGATGAACTTGATGAGCTTGTTCAGTCAATGGCCAATCTGGAAAGAAAGTTCTCTGACATTAGAGTAAAGAATCCAAGATTCTTCAAGGGTAAAGGACAATTATTCAACAAAGACAGCAGCTGGAAAAGAAAAGGGAAGTACACATCTGATAGAAAAAATGGTTACAAAACAAGATCTATTGACAGATCAAAGATAAGGTGCTTTAATTGTGATAAACTAGGCCATTTTGCTACAGAATGCAGGAAACCCAAGAAAGCAAAGAAAGACAAAGCTTATCTTGTATTGGAAGCAAAGTATGAAGCTCTTCTGAAGAAATAGCAAAGTAAAGCTTATTTTGCAGAGGGAAAAAATTGGGATGATTCTGATAATAATGAAGATGAGGAAGCTGGAAATTATGCACTAATGGCCTTAGAGCAAGGAGAGTCATCCTCATAAAAATCACAGGTACCAACTCTCACTATAATTGATTTAAATGTGAGTCAATATAAGGAAACTGTAGTGAAGATGAGCATAGAAATGTTTCATATACATACAAGTATGGCTGCTGCTAATGAAGAAGTTAGCAGACAGACAAAGATAAATGAGAAGCTTGAAAATGAGAAACAAGAAACTGAATTGTTGCTGGTAGAGCTTGAAGCTGTAAGACAAGAAAATGCATATCTGAAAAACAAGCTCAAGTGTGCAAGTGAAATTGAAGCAGTGTTAAGGGAAAAGCTGGAAAAGAATGAAGTGAAGTTGAAGTCCTTCAAGAATACATCTGAATTAGTTGGGCAATACCATGAGAAAAACAATCCATGTGCAAATATTGCTATTGGTCTTGATTATGATGCCTTGAACAACAAGAAGAAAAATATAGGTGATAAAGGAAAAGCAACGGAAAATGAAAATGTTCCAATAATCCTGAAAAAGGTTGACTCACCTATGTTCAAGGTATGTGAAGTTAACTTCAGTGAAGAAGAGTTGATTATCAACCAAGAAATTATTGATGAAGACAATGAGAAGAAAGATGCAGAAGTAAATCAATCTTTCAAAGATGAAGAGAAGCTCATGGATAACCAAGGTTCCAAGACACCTGTCAAAGAAACCAAAACTAAAGATGCAAGAAAGAAGAAGAAAAATTGAAATGGGAAAATTGGGATAAACAAAAGAAATAATTATGCTTATATTGCAGATGCTCCAAGAAAGAAATGTAAAAAATGTGGCTATGTGAATCACCTAACTCACCTTTGCAAAAAGGTTGTTAGCAAGCCAGATGAAGGAGCCTACAAATACAATGAAGCAGATGCAAATGATCCCTACTCATTCTGTGACAAGTTTAATTATATTCCTTGCAACTTGAAAGTGATGAAAAGTTGTCATAAATTGAGAGTAGACCTTAAAGAAACAAAAATTGGGTCTACAACAGATAGGAAAAATGCACAACAGTCATTGAATTCTATTTTATCTGAAATAACTCATTCTACTTCTGCTAAATCCGTTAACAAAAAGAAAGTGCCCAACACTGCTTGGGTTGCTAAACACACTTAAAACTCATTATGTTCAGGGCAAAATGAAGAAGGTCATATGGATCATAGACAATGGGTGTTCCAGATATATGATAAGTGATAAGGCCCTGCTATCACAGTTTGAGGAGAAGGCTGGCCCTTTGGTGACCTTTAGAGACAACAACAAAGGATTCATAATGGGATATGGAAAGATTGTTTCTGGAAATGTTGTCATTAATGATGTAGCATTGGTAGTTGTCTTGAAGTGAATCTTCTTAGTGTTAGCCAATTTGCAGATAAAGGTTTTGAAGTTTTATTCAACAAAGAAGAATGCACTTTTATCAGCAAGAAAACTGGTGAATTTGCTCTAAAAGGAGCAAGAAAAGGAATCTTGTTTGTTGCAGACTTGGACTTAACAAATAAGGATGATATTTGTTGCTTCTACACCAAGGCATCAGAAGAACAAAGCAAGCTATGGCATAAAAAGTTATCTCACTTAAATTTCAAGGCAATTAACATCTTGGTCAAAAAGGAGTTAGTAAGAGACATGCCTAATCTGGAGTTTTCTCAAGTTGAAGTCTGTGAAGCTTGTCAGAATGGAAAAATGAAAAGATCAACTCACAAGTCAAAAACCGTGAATTCTATAAGTGCACCATTGCAGCTTATTCACATGGACTTGTTTGGGCCAGTAAATGTCTTATCAATTTCAAGGAACAAATATGCACTTATGATGGTGGATGATTTCTCAAGATACACTTGGGTAGAGTTCATGCACTCTAAATATGATACTCCACACATCATAATTGAGCACATCAAGAAGATAGAAAAATAGGCTGAAGATCATAATTGTGTAAAAAGATTGAGAAGTTATAATGGAACATAATTCAGGAATGCAACATTGTTCAAGAATTCTCAGCTGCTAGAACACCTCAACAAAATGGAATAGTTGAAAGAAAGAACATAAAATTAGTTGAAGCTGCTAGAATAATGCTGCAAGATGCCAAGTTGCCAATAAGTTTCTGAGAGGAAGCTGTTAACACTGCTTGCTATACTTAAAACATATATCTTATTAATAAGGCCCATGGTAAATCACCTTACTCAATCATGTCTAGGAGAAAGCCTACTATAAAACATCTTCATGTGTTTGGAAGCAAGTGTTACATTTTAAAAAACAACTCTGAATATGTGGGAAAATTTGACTCAAAGGTTTTTGAAGCAATTTTTCTGGGATATTCATTGGAGAGGACTGCCTATAAGGTCTATGTGATTGATCAAAAGTAAATTATGGAAAGCACATATGTGACTTTTAATGATGACAAGTGTCCAGGCTTGGAATGCCTTGATGAAAATGAAGTTGAAGCCCTTGCGTTTGAAAACCTCTACATTGATAGTGATTCTGATGGTGAAGATGAAGTCAATGCATAACAGATGTTGAATGAAGAGACTACTGAACAGGAAAATCATGGAAATGGAAGCTCATCTCAAACTCCTGATTTTGATAGCACAAACTCTGGGGGAGAAAGAGAAGAAGGATCTACAAGTCATGTCAGTGATGAAGAAAATGATGAAGGCACAAGTCAACAGACTCACATATGGAAGTGGGATAGAAGTCACACTAGAAAATCAATTATTGGTGATCCTACTGATGGTGTGAGAACTAGAAGTGCAACTGCTAATGAGTTCCTACATGCATGCTTTCTTTCACAAGTAGAGCCTAAAAAAACTGAAGAAGTTCTAATGGATCCTGATTGGATATCTTCCATGCAGGAAGAGCTGAATCAGTTTAAAAGAAACAAAGTTTGGGAGTTAGTTCCTGCATCAAAGAACATAAGTATAATTGGAACAAAATGGGTGTTCAGGAACAAGATGGATGAAAATGGTATAGTTACCAGAAAAAAGGAATGGTTGGTTGCTAAAGGCTACTCACAGGAAGAAGGAATTGATTTTGATAAAACATTTTCTCCAGTTGCAAGAGTTGAAGCAATAAGAATTTTTCTAGCATTTTCTACACACTCAAATTTCAAAGTGTATCAAAGAGATGTCAAGAGTTCCTTCCTAAATGGTGAGCTAGAAGAAGAGGTTTATGTTCAACATCCACATGGCTTTGAAGATCCAGAATTTCCAGATTTTATGTACAAGCTACTTAAGGCCCTATATGGACTAAAGCAGGCACCTAGAGCTTGGTATGATACATTGTCAGAATTTCTACTTAAATATGGTTTTACTAGAGGTACTATAGACAAGACTTTCTTCTACAAGAAACATGGTGAAGATATGATCCAAGTTCAGATCTATGTGGATGACATTATTTTTCGTTCTACAAATGAGAAGCTTTGCTAGAGATTTTATAAGCTTATGCAGAGTGAATATGAAATGAGTATGATGGGGGAATTAAGTTACTTTCTTGGACTTCAAGTTAGTTAAAGAAGTGATGTGATCTTCATCATCCAAACTAATTATGTCAAGGGTTTATTGAAAAAGTTTGGTATGATTGATTGTTCACCTGCTTCTACACCTATGTCTACAGCAACAAAGTTGGATGAAGATAGAAAAGGCAAGAGTGTAGATATTTCAAGCTATAGAGGAATGATTGGATGATTGATTTACTTAACTGCAAGTAGACCAGACATCATGTTTGCAACATGTCTGTGTGTAAGATTTCAAGCCAATCCAAAAGAATCACATTTGATGGCTGTAAAGAGGATTTTAAGATACTTGAAGGGGACTCCAAACTTGGGATTATGGTATCCTAAGGGAACTGGTTTTAAAGTTATTGGCTACACAGATGCATATTTTGCTGGATGCAGGGTTGACAGAAAGAGTACTAGTGGAAGCTGTCAATTTCTTGGATAAAACTTGTATCCTGGTATAGCAAGAAACAACCATCTGTATCAACTTCTACAACAGAGGCTGAATATATAGCTGTAGGAAGTTGTTGTGCTCAAGTGCTTTGGATTAGAAATCAGCTAATGGATTATGGCCTAGTGTTACCCAAATTCAATCATGTGTGACAATACTAGTGCTATATCTGTAGTACTTAATCCAGTGAATTATTCTAGAACAAAGCACATTGATGTAAGGTACCATTTTATTAGAGAACATGCTACAAATGGTACCATTGAGCTCATTTATGTTCCAACAGAAAAACAATTAGCTGACATTTTTACTAAACCTTTGGATGAAGTAACTTTCACTAGACTTGTAGGTGAAATTGGAATGCTCAATTCTTCATCCTAAGGCAAAAACTCAGCTAATGTGTAGCAGCAGATTAATTTCTAGTAAATCAAAATTAATTTGATTTAATTAGAAAATAACTGAAATATGAATTATAAATATTTCAGAATTCTCTGCATATTTATTTTTCAAAAACAAAAATTGAACATTGAAATTTTCAAATTCTAAGTAAACTACTTAGTTGTTAATTTACATCATTAATATGTAAAATTAACACAAGGCATACTTAAACTGATCAAAAGTATATAGAGAACTGAGTTCTCGATAAGTCTAACTGACTTATCAACAAGTCATTTTAAGACTTCTCGAGTGAGTTCTCGATAAGTCAATTTACTGACTTCTCGAGTAACTTCTCGATAAGCATTATTATGACTTATCGATAAGTCATTGTAGAGTTCTCTTGTAGTATAAATTTACAGAGTTCTCTACGAGGAGCTTTTTAGACTTATAAATAACTCAGAACTAAAATAATTTAATTTAATAAATTATTTTGGTAAAATATTTTTGGCAAAATCATTCTAATTTTACTTTGAATTTATTTAAATAAAAATTGGAATCAAATTCAGTCCACTCTGGATAAACTGGGTATTTATTTGACATCTCGATAAAGTTATTTTTAGTTCTCTACAAGAATAAATAAAATGAATTATTGATATGTCTTTCATTTCTTAAAATGACTTCTCGATAGACTAATTCCAAACGTCTATTTTTGAGTTCTCGACAAGTCATTTGCTTTTACTATAAATACCCAGACATCTCGATACATATACATACTTACAACTTTCGAGATCTCAAGTGACCTAGATTTTCAATCCAAAACCAATTTCTCTCTCGTTTTCACTCCTTTCTCATTAATTTCTTTTACACGCTAAACTTCATACTCACATCAATGGAAGCCAACAATGTTGTACCCTTCATCCCCAAGGAGACCAACTTCCTTGCATTTATGGATGCAAACCAAGCGCCTGAGATTTTCCAATACTTTGTCAAGTTCTTGTCTGAGACTTACTTTATAGGTGCTCTTACTGCTAATCCTGTGTTGTATTTGGATGTGTTAGGGGACTTTTGGAACACAACTACAGCAAGGACAATTGTGCATGAGAATCAAGCTGCAACAATTATGATAAACTACACTATCAAGGGACAACAGGTGGAGATCTTTGAAAATAATGTCAATCTGGCACTGGGCATTCCTACTGACAAGCTGGTGGAGGCTCCAACTCAGGATGAGCTGTATGAATTTATGGACTTCATCAATTATTCTGAGAAGATCAACCTGGCCAGCATGAACAAGAAGCATCTAAGGAGGGAATGGTCCTTTATTTTTGACTCAGTAATAAGGGCATTCACCTGCAGGAAGTCAAGGTTTGACAACATATCAAGGGTTGTCCTGAAGCTGGTCTACTCAATGGCCACCAACAAACAGATCAATGTAGGACACTACATACTGGAGGAATTGAGCACCAGGCTAACAATGCCATTGAAATCAAGAGGTAAGGAAATTTTTCTACCTAGATTTATTATGTCAGCTTTAAACCATAAAATTAATGACATACATATGGTAGAATGAGTAGATAGGTCACTAATTGGCAACTGTAAGCAAGTATCTAAATTTCTATTTGGATCACTTCTTACTAAGAATAAGGTTCCAGTAAGTCTTAAGTTAACTATAACGACTCGTATATTTTTGCATTATTTAAATATATAATTATTAAATAATTTAATGAATAAAATATGTGTACGGGTTTTGTCAGCGGGCTATTGCTTTGTTATTATTTATATGTGATTACTGGTATTCGAGGATCGTTTGTGTAATTAGTTATGGAGTTGTGTTGTTTCGTTTTTATATTTAAAAGTGATTATATTTAAGATTTATTTTCATAAATACTTGGTTTATCCCTAAAATCATTTTTATTGCTTTATAGTTTTATTCGTTATTTTTAGGATTTTATAAAATTCAGAAATCAATATTTCATTAATTATTTAGCCCTAAATGATTTTCTGATTGTATTTTATTGTAAATTCAATATTAAAACCAGAAATGTTTCAAACATTATGAAATTTATATTTTATTAAGTTTGAAATATTTCGAGAATTTTAAAATTATTTCAGAAATTTTTGGGATTAAATTCACCCGCACCTTGTTTCGTTTAATCGTTAAATGCGGGTACGAGTTGCATTTCAAAAATACTTTAAAAATTATGAAAATTTTATTTTATTAGTTTCGGGATTTTTAGAAAATTTTAAGACTATTTTCTTAATTTTATGAATTTGTTTTATGCACACCTTGGTTTGATAAAATTGCGAAATGCGGTATATAATTAAGTTCTCAGGTGTTAACTTGTACACGTGTTGCGTCTCTAATTAATCAACTAGAATCGTGGCAGGATCTTTGTTATTCCCAAGGAACTAACAATGAGATTTACAGAAGGGGGGTTGAATGTAAATCTCAAAACTTTTTCAAGTTTTGAGAAGTTTCAAAAGCTAAGTGTATGATGAACAGATGTGTGTGAATTGCTTTGAGCAGGTGCAGACATATGTATATTCAAGACACAAATGTAAAGAACACAAAGGCTTTAAAAACTTTTCTGGTGGATTTGTTGTTCCACCAGAGATGTGTATTTCAGAAAATCTGTGATACAAAGAATTGTTCACAGCTGCTTCCTAGTACAAACTAGATGATTTTCTCTCTATATTTTTCTAAACAGCTCTGGAAAATTCACACCTAATTACTAGATGCAACTTGGTTTATATATCACCAAGTTTACAAGTGAAGACAAAGATAAAATATAATTATAAAATATTTCTTCACATGTTTCTTCTTCATTTCTCTATCCAATGCAATCTAAGATAATATGTGAATCTTTGAATACTTCCTTGTTTGCACCAGAATGGAAATGCTGCTTTTTCTTGATTCCTCCAAGAGGCTACCACATTCCAATTGTCTATGTCAACCCATGTGCCTCTGTCAGCTTATGAATTGTCACTATCAACTGCTATGGAACTGAGCATCCGTTGAAGCTTTCATCCGTTGATGGCTTTATCCGTTGATGCTTTAACAGTTGAAGCTTTATCCGTTGATGCACTCATCCGTTGATGGATGTTATCCGTTAAAGCTTTAGAGACATCCGTTGAAGCTTTGTTTGTCATTCGTTGAAGGCCTTTAATCTATCAGTTGATACTACTTCATTTATACAAAATTACAAGGCATGAAATATTTACACTTAGCCCTCCTATTTGCATATCCACTAGTAGTCAACATGACTTATAATTTCTCAGAAATTCTAAGAATTATAACTTAAATACAGAGACTGAAATGTGCTACAATACTAAACTTATTTCTAAGTAAAGCTACTCCATCAACGGATAGCCAAAGTGGTCTTATCCGTTGAGGCTACAAACACTAGATTTCTACTTAAGTGTTTTGTTTAACTTATCATCAAACTAATACATATATTCCTAACAATCTCCCCTATTTATGTCTACTAGAATTGTAGGCATAAATTCAGGATTAACTTGATGATAACAAAACACTTAACAAATATATGAGTTGAAACTAAGTAGAAATTCAAAAGTGCTGCAAAAGTGTATGTACTGAGATAGAATTGAAGATTTACAGTGTTTCCAAGGGTGCTCCTTTAGTCTGAGCAAATCACATTCTTTTCCTTTGTCCCCTTGTTTACTTCCCTAGCCTCCTGTCATTTTCCTCTACTTGGAGTTGGAGTTGTCTATAGAATTCAGCTTTATCTTCTTCACTTATATCCAACTTAGATTGCATGTCCTTGAGAGTTTCATTACTGGCAATTTTGAGCTGGTCTTCATGTCTGAAAAATCTTCTGACTCCTTTATTGTCTCTGAAATCCATCAATGAATGAGGTGATTTATGAATTGTAATTCCATGCTCAGGGATGAGTAATGTTCTAGGCAAGGAATTTAACTCCCACCAATTTTTCCTTATGCTGGCAATCTTGTTGAGAATCTCAGTTTTGGCAGTCCTGGTAAAGCCAGTATCCCTTTTGATAGCTGAGTAGACTCTAATCAAGGTATAATAACCCTCACTTAGGATTCTTTGAAGAGGCCAAGTCCTTTCCACACTTCCTTTATACTTGAACACTAGCCTTTCTGGTAGCTGTCCATAGGCATTTATTCCCCTTACTTCCTCCAGCTCATCCAGGAAGAGTTCAATATCTGTATATTCTTTTATGTCACAAATATGAACATAATCATCCTTTGAGGCTTGTGGCTTAGGCTTAGGTTTATGTTTCTTAGTGAATTTACTTGAGGTTAGAGGAGGTGTTGATTTGGATTTTCTTTTCAGTTTCTTTGGTTGTGGAGAAGTAGTTAAAAAGGTAGGCAATTTGATGCTGTCCCAATCAATAGGTTCCTCTTTAGGGATGATTGTTTCACCATGGATATTTATACTGGGATCAGCCACAACAGGTTCAGGAATAGAAGGTAGTGGTTTAGATTTTGATTGGGTTTCCTTAGTGTCATCTCCACTCTTCCTTTTTGCCTTGGCCTTCTTTCTGTTCCCTTTCTGCCATTCCTTTCTTTCCTCACTTCTTTCCTCCACACTCTCACCAACCATATTCCCCATAGCCACATTTATGCTTTTAGTCTTGTCTTCTTCACTCTTGTCTTCAATCTTCTTCTTTTCTTCAATTTGACTTGACTTTAGCTATTTTTCAAGCTTTGCTTGTGCTCTTTTATCAGCCTTCAGCTTTTTAGCTTCTTCCTTTAGCCTCATGGTCTCTTCCCTCTTGGGTATTGAGAATTTGGGATGTCCTTGCATCACACAGATACTCTTTCCCTCTCTGATAAATGATAGCCATATTCATTCTTTCCACTACATCCTTGGTCTCTTTGTGCTTTATGATGTTACCACCCAAAACTTTGTCTTCATCAGGCTTTGGAAGAGGAAAATCCACTTCTTTTAGTTGAGCAAAGCTTAGAGGGTTCTTTGTAGAGTCCTTGTTGAATCTAGTGGTTGGCTTGAGTACCATGGGCTTCAGGTTCCTTAAAGAAGTTTCTCCAACCTTATTCCTCCTTACTGGTTTATGCTCCATAATGATTGGCTCAACTTTTGTGCTATGTTTCACATATAGGGATTTTGTAGTTGTAGAGCCAAACACTTGTTGAATCCTTTCATCAATTCTTCTCCTCTGCTCTTTCACCTTCATCTCAGCTGCTACTAGCTGGATTAAATCAATTCCATCAAGCTTTCCTTTGATTTGAAGTGTTGGAGAAGTAGTGATGGCAGGAACTAGCACTTTGGATATTTGAATGTGTGTAGATGGCTCCCCTTCCCTTTCCCCTTTATTCTCCCCCTTTTTGTTATCATTAAGGAGATGGGTCAAGCCCTGTGCTTTAGCCAGTTGCACTAGAAGACTAGTCTGAGACTGTTGATTGTGAAGAATGGTGACCATAGAGTTTTCAATAACTTGAACTCTTTCCTCCAATTTGGCCATCTTCTTTTCAGCATCCGATTCTCTTCTCAGTCTCAGTAACAGTTCCTGCATGGTACCAAAGGGCCTGATTGAATCCAGCTTCTAAGTATTATAGGATTTCAAATTAGCTGTATCCTTCTTGAGTTCATCCACACTTAGATTCTGTCTTAATTGTTGTAGCTTCATGAGATGTAGAGAATCTAAGAGGGCTTGGAGAATAGCCTTGGTACCAGCATTGGAAGTTTCCTGAATTGCCTTTTGGACAGCCATAACTTGTTTGACTAAGGATATATTGAAATGCCCTGGTGTAGACTCCTTTGTCAATGCCCATTCAGGTAACTCTGGAATAGAACTGGGCCTTCATCTCCCCCTAAGTTCATGCTTCCATCAAAAGAATCAGAGTCATGATCATTAGAATTTACTCCAAATTCTTCAGATGGCTCACCAGCTATAGAAGGCATCATATTAACAGCAGCTTTATCCCTTTTGTAGAGATTCTGAAGTATGTACTAGGTTTAAAGTCTTTTCTACCTCCTCATTGCCCTGAGTAGCCAACAGTTGATAGGCTGATACATGATGAGTAAAAGTGTCAGCATCTAAGGAAATATTATCAATTTCAGCTCTATAATGTTGCTGAAATTATCTTTCCTTGTCAGCATCATCCACAATCATTGACTCACTAGCAATGGTAGGATCCACCCTTATACCTCCTGTACCTGCTTTTCTCTCAATTTCTCTCTTTTCTTGCATCAGGGGCTCCCCCTGGCTCACACTCCTCACACCCTCACCTTCACCTACTAAGGTGGTACTCCTCTCACTTTCTTTTGCCATGCTGGAAGAAATAGCATGCATATTTAGACTCTCAAGCTCTCCTTTTGCCTGGGAGCAACCCAGCCTCTCACTCAAGTTTTCACTCCCTTCCCTCAACCCTAGAAGTGATTGTACAGTAACCATGTCTTCTACACTTGGAGTTAATTCAGTTGTTTATGTAGAGACCATCAACGGATAAGGAATATCCGTTGAAGTTGAAACTGATGGTATCAACGGATAGCTGCTGTTAAGCTTATCCGTTGAAGAATAACCACTTGTCAACAGATGAGGGATATCTGTTGAAGAAGGAAAAGAAGTAGAAATTGAAAGTGACATAATTGTTGAATCTGTGTGGATTAATTTTAATTTAGGTGACACAAATTCTTCAACTAAGTCTGAAAGAATTGGCTGATGATCCAACAAATCATCTAAAAGATGATGATCACCAGTATTTGAGTGGGGCTCCTCCCTGAGTTGTAAAGAGGGAGAATCAGGAATTGATGTGAATATCATGTCCACATCTAGAGATGGTGATGTAGAATTTGGTGGTTGGTGTGTGTCAATTTTGAGGGAATGGGGCTGTGACTCCATATTTGTTGGAGTCACATCAAGCTGAATTTAAGAAGGCATAGATACAGGTGGTTGTATCTGTGCAGTGTGTACACCCTGTGTTAAAACTAGGGTTTTAACCTTCTTTCTTTTTGTGAAGGCTTTTACAGGTGAGTGTGTGGCTTCAGTGTCCCTCCCTCTTTTGTTCTGTGTCCCTGGTTGGGGACTATTTTCAATAGCTGCACCCTTTTGGGAGGATGCAACTAGGGATGAGTTTGAATCCTTTTCAACCACCACATTCTTTTGAGAAACTGTGGCTTGGTTAGCTTGGGTACCACTCACCTCTCCTACCTTATTCTGGGGGTTTTCTTGATGTTCACCCCTCCCCT
Source organism: Apium graveolens (assembly GCF_009905375.1). Taxonomy (NCBI): domain Eukaryota; kingdom Viridiplantae; phylum Streptophyta; class Magnoliopsida; order Apiales; family Apiaceae; genus Apium; species Apium graveolens. The sequence continues at coordinate 222,766,764 of NC_133650.1, read as the reverse complement.
CACCACTAACACCCTGTTCACTCCCCTCAGGGTTTATGGTAGTTGTTACAATTGTTGTCTTTTAAGAGACAACAGAGGTGGCTTTCTTTGACTTGGATTTTGAAACTTTAGTTTGGTGGCCTTGGTAGGAATCTGTTGGGGCATTAACACAGATTCCATGGCCACACTTGAAGGCAAAGAAATGATGGGGTTGGAAGTAGTAGGAGTTGAAGAAATATTGACCTCACTTACCTGAGGTGCATCCATGATTGGTAAGTATACCAATGGCACCTGACTGTTGAGGTTAATTCTTAAAAGGTCTGCAAGGACCCTCTTCTCTTGTGCCCAACATTTGAGTTTATTACTCTCATTATTTATGACCAAACCTTCAGCAACATAGTTAGCCAATAACATAAAGAATCTAGCATAATAGATGTTATGAGTTCTATTAGCCTTGTTACCTAACCGAGTACCTAATTCTAGCATAACATAGTTGCTAAAATTATAGTACCTATCAGAAACCAGCATATAGAGCATATTAACAAGAGATGAAGTTATTGCATCAAAATTACTAATTTTCCCTGAGAAAACCTTGATAAAGGCATCACTAAGAAAACTCCATTCTTTCCTAATGCCTTTTCTCTTAATACTGCCTAAACTAGTAGTATCAAGGGAATAGCCTATGGAATATAACATGCTAGATACATCATTATCAGTGTGTGGTGTCATGGCATTGTTTTCAGGTAATTTAAAACAGGACTGTATATCATCAGAGTTAATACAGTAATCCTTACCTTTGAGAGAGAAGGAGATGGTCATATCAGTGGGGTTGAACTCAGCAGTTGTCCAAATCTCCTCAACTACCTCACAGTAAATCATTGGGGCTTCCAGCATTGCATAGCTCAGTTTGCAGTTTTTGATGAAATCCATCATCTTGTGATAATCAGAGCGGGCTTCATTCTTTTCCACCAAAGCTACGAAATTGTTTTTCTCATAGACAACCCCAGATTAGGACATTATCTTTACTACTGGTGCCATTGTTGTGGGTAGAAGTTGCAGAGAAAAGTTGAGAGTTTTGGGAGAGAAAGAGAGTAAAAGCTTTTGAAAATTGCAAGAAAGCGTAAAGAAAAAATAAGAATTCAAAGAGGCTTTTATACTTTCTCAAATTAAAACATAAAAAGAATGATTAAACAATATTTTTAAGTAAATTACAGCCGTTTGAGAATAAAAAAAAACTGTATGTATTCTAAAAACTGCCTTTAATACCAATACATACAATTGTATATATATATATATGTATCAACGGTTAAGAAAATAGAATCAACAGCTGTGACTCACTCAAAACGAATGATGTGACAGTTCAACGGATGAGGTAAACGGTCATCCGTTGAAGACTAACACAGTTTTATCCGTTGAAGGATAAAATTACCAGAAATGTATTTGTCTTTCAACGGATAATGGACATCCGTTGATATAACAACTTTGACTTTCAACGGATAGGGAATATCCATTGATAGAATGAGCTTTACTTAAAGCCAACTTTGTTCTTGCAACAAATTCATTTCAGGTTGCATAACAAACTACAATTCTGACATGAATTTAGGAATAATTAAGCATACCTAGCTCACTTACCAATCTTGTCAATGTTGATTCATCAAGTGGCTTGGTAAATATGTCTGCAATTTGTTTTTCACTTGGAACAAAATAAAGTTCTACTGTACCATTCATCACATGTTCCCTTATGAAGTGGTACTTGATGTCAATGTGCTTGGTTCTTGAATGCTGCACTAGATTTTCAGTAATGGCAATGGCACTTGTGTTGTCACAGAATATTGGAATTTCGTCAACATTCAGCCCATAGTCAAATAGTTGATTTCTCATTCATAATATCTGTGCACAGCAACTACCAGCAGTAATGTACTCAGCCTCAGCTGTTGATGTAGAAACAGAATTTTGCTTCTTGCTGAATCATGAAACAAGCTTATTCCCTAGAAATTGACAGGTGCCAGTTGTACTTTTCCTGTCTATTTTGCAACCTGCATAATCTGCATCTGAGTAGCCAATTAGATCAAAACCAGACTCTTTAGGGTACCAAATTCCTAGATTTGGAGTCCCTTTGAGATATCTGAAAATTCTTTTAATAGCAACTAAGTGAGATTCTCTAGGATCAGCTTGAAATCTAGCACAAAGACATGTAGAAAACATTATATTAGGTCTACTGGCAGTTAAATATAGAAGTGAACCAACCATGCCTCTATAGCTTGTAATGTCCACAAACTTTTCAGCCTTGTTTAATTCAAGCTTAGTGGCAGTGGCCATGAGAGTTTTTGCAGATGAACATTCCATTAAGTCAAACTTCTTTAAAAGATTATAAATATATTTAGTTTGACTAATGAAAATTCCACCACTAACTTGTTTAACTTGTGAACCAAGAAAATAAGTTAGCTCTCCCATCATGCTCATTTCATATTTACTTTGCATTAACTTAGCAAACTTTTTACAAAGTTTATCATCTGTAGAACCAAATATAATATCATCTCCATAAATTTGAACAAGTATTGTAGAGCCATTAACATTTCTAAAGAAAAGAGTTTTGTCAACAGTACCTCTTGTGAAGTAATTATCTAGGAGAAATTTTGACAAAGTCTCATACCAGGCTCTAGGTTCTTGCTTTAGTCCATAAAGTACTTTCAACAGATAATACACATGGTCTGGAAAATTTGGATCTTCAAACCCTGGAGGTTGGCTCACATAGACTTCTTCCTCCAATTCTCCATTCAGAAATGCACTCTTGACATCCATTTGATGGACTTTGAAATTGGCATGGGCTGCATAGGCTAGAAAAATTCTGATGGCTTCAAGTCTTGCAACAGGAGCAAATGTCTCATCAAAATCTATTCCCTCTTGTTGAGAGTAGCCCTTGGCAACCAATCTAGCTTTATTCCTTATGACAATGCCATTTTCATCCATCTTGTTTCTGAATACCCACTTTGTGTCAATAGAACTCTTGTTCTTTGGCTTGGGTACCAGCTTCCATACTTTGTTCCTCTCAAATTGGTTTAGCTCCTCTTGCATTGCTAAAATCCAATCTGGATCCAATAGAGCTTCTTCCACTCTCTTAGGTTCCTCCTGTGATAGAAAACTACTGTAGAGACATTCATCTTGAGTAGCCCTTCTAGTTTGCACCTTAGATGTTGCATTACCAATGATTAGTTCAAAGGGATGATTCTTGGTCCATTTCCTTTGAGGTGGTAGACTAGCTCTAGATGCGGTGGCTTCAGTGTTGTCATGATGTGAGATAGAGTGTTGATTGATTGAAACTCCCCATGAGTTGTTGGTCCTTTGCAAGGAACTGGGAGTTCTATCAACTGATGATGTAATTTGATTATCCATTGATGAACTATGATCAACGGATGCTCCATTATGTACTTCAACGGATGATGCACTTTGTCTTTCAACGGATGCTGCATTATTTTTGTCAACGGATGTTGAGTTATGACTTTCAACTGATGCAGCATTTTGTGCATTATCCAAAGGCAAATTTTGAATCCTTTTTGAAGTGTCTTCTCCATCATTCTCATCTTCATTATCATCACAATATATCTCAATGTTTTTATCATTAAACACAACATGCACAGATTCCATAACAATGTTGGTTCTTAGATTGTAGACTCTATATGATTTTCCAGCAGAATAACCAACAAATATCCCTTCATCAGCTTTTTCATCAAACTTGCCTTTGTGATCAGGTTGGTTCCTCAGAATGTAGCATTTGCAACCAAAGACATGAAGGAAGTTTAAGGTTGGTTTTCTTCTCGTGAACAATTGATAGGGAGTCATGCCTTTTGCATAATTAATTAGAGAAATATTCTGAGTGTAACATGCACAGTTAACAGCCTCAGCCCAAAAATATGTTGGGAGTTTTGACTCTTCAAGCATTGTTCTTGTAGCTTCAATTAGTGATCTATTCTTCCTTTCCACCACACCATTTTGTTGTGGAGTCCTTGGAGCTGAGAACTCATGCATGATCCCATTTTCTTCACAGAACAACCTCATGGTAGAATTTCTGAACTCAGTTCCATTGTCACTCCTGATATTCCTTACTTTGAAATCTGGATAGTTATTGACTTGCTTGATATGATTGATAATGATTTCACTAGCTTCATCCTTTTATCCAAGAAAATAGGTCCATGAAAACTTTGAGAAATCATCTACAATCACTAGGCAATATCTTTTTCTTGAAATTGACAATACATTGACTGGTCCAAAAAGATCCATGTGTAGCAGTTGTAATGGTTCATCAATTGCCGATTCAAGCTTCTTACTGAATGATGCTTTATTTTGCTTTCCTTTCTGACAAACATCACACAGTCCATCCCTTGAGAATTCCACTAGAGGCATTCCTCTAATTAAGTCCTTTTTGACTAGATCATTCATTGTCTTGAAATTCAAATGGGACAGCTTCTTGTGCCATAACCAACTTTCATCTTGACTTGCTTTGCTGAAAAGACAAGTGATTGATTCTGCATCTGTAGAGTTGAAGTCAGCCAAGTACACATTCCCTTTTCTAACTCCAGTTAGAACCACTTTGTTGTCCTTCTTACTGGTAACAACATAGGCTTCAGAATTGAAGGAAACAGTATTCCCTCTGTCACATAGTTGACTGATGCTCAATACATTATGTTTGAGACCATCAACTAATGCAACTTCATCAATGATGACATTTGCCTTTGAAATCAAGCCATATCCCATAGTGAACCCTTTGCTGTCATCTCCAAAGGTTATGCTAGGGCCAACTCTCTCCTTGAACTTTGTGAGCAGGGTAAAATCTCCTGTCATGTGCCTTGAATAACCACTGTCCAAGTGTTAGATATATTTGATAATGTCATGGCTAATATGTTTTATGTTTAGATTTCAGATCTTATTTGAACAGGACAAATCAGTACTTAACTGTTGATCAGTACTTATACTGGAAGTCAGGACTTAAGAGATATCAGTACTTATGTTATCAGGAGATAAGCATCAGGAGATAGATATCAGAACTTAAGTGCTGAAGGACGATCAGATAAGGACATCAGCTGATTAAAGTTAAGAAGATCAAGATAAACATAAGAAGAGATATGCATGAAGAAGGAATTCCGTAAAGAATGGAATACTTGGAAGAAAAGATATCTGATTGATATATATTAGGAAGCAGAATTATATTTCATATCAATTAGCGATTATCTTGTAACTGTGTAATATATAAACACAGACATAGGGTTTACACTATAAGTGTTATCATTATCGAGAATATTATTTACTATAACCCTAGCAGCTCTCGTGATATTTTGTTCATCACTGAGAGATAACAGTTCCAGATTGTAACAGAGTTTATTGTTTCAATAAAGTTTGTTTTCTGTTACTTAAGTTCTTGAAGTTCGATTTGATTGTAATAAACACTGTATTCACCCCCTCTACAGTGATAGTGTGACCTAACAAGTGGTATCAGAGCCTTCTGTTAACATACATACAGTTAAAGATCCTAACACAATCATGTCTGACACAGAAACTCCAACTAAGCCTACCAAAACTGAGGAATCATCAAAGACATCAATTCAGAGTCGATATGAGACTATCAGAGTTCCCATATTGAGACCATCTGAATATCCCATATGGAAGGTAAGGATGACCATGTTTCTGGAAGCAACAGATCCAGAATATCTTGATAGAATCAAGGAAGGGCCTCACAAACCTACCAAGCTCGCTGTTGTAGTTGCAGGTGAAGCAGCAAAGACTGTACCAAAGGAAAAGAGTGATTACACTGCTGAAGATATAGCATCTATTGCTAAGGATGCCAAGGTACGACACTTACTGCATAGTGCCATTGATAATGTAATGTCAAACAGGGTAATCAACTGCAAGACTGCCAAGGAAATATGGGATGCACTGGAGACAAGGTGTCAAGGAACTGAAACAGTTAAGAAGAACAGGAAGACAATACTCACTCAAGAGTATGAACATTTTGACTCAAAATCTAATGAGTCATTGAATGATTTATATGATAGATTTGTCAAACTTTTGAATGATTTGTCATTGGTTGATAAAGAGTATGATCTTGAAGATACCAACCTAAAATTCCTGTTAGCTCTTCCTGAATGCTGGGATTTGAAGGCAACAACAATAAGAGACAACTACAATCTTGATGAAACAACTCTTGATGAAATCTATGGAATGCTCAAGACTCATGAACTTGAGATGGAACAAAGAAGCAAGAGGAAATGAGGAAAGTCAAGGACAGTTGCTCTCAAGGCTGAAGAGGAATCCCCCAAAGCACCTTCCTCAAAGAAAGACAAGGGTAAAGCTCTTTTCATAAAGACTGATACTGAGTCATCAAGTTCTGAGAGTGATGATGACTCAGATTCTGAAAGCTTGCCTGAAACTGATGCTGATGAGGAGATGATGAAGCTGTGTGCTCTTATGGTGAAAGGAATCACAAAGATTGTATACAGGAAGTTCAGGAAGGGAAAGAAGTTTTCCAGGAAAGGCATAAGTTCTGATAAGAAGAATTTCAGAAGATCTGAAGGAAGAGGAGGAAAGTCTGACAGAGGAGATTACGCCAATGTTAAATGTTATAATTGTGGTGAGAAAGGCCACATATCTCCTGATTGCAAGAAGACTAAGGGCGACAAAGGCAAAGCTCTTGTCACAAAGCAGAAAAGCTGGACAGACACCTCAGACTCTGAAAGTGAGGAGAACTATGCATTGATGGCAAATGCTGATAAATCAAGTTCTGAGAGCAGTTCTGAAGCTGCTAAAACAAAGGTACCTCAGACTACTTATGCTTTTCATACTGAGGATATTAATGAGTTGAGAAGATATCTTAAAACCATGTTTGTTAGTTATAGAGATCAAACTTTAACATGTGAAAGATTAACTTCTGAAAATCTTGCTTTTAGGAAAAGAAATGATTTCTTAGAAAAAGAGTTAGTCATGTTCCATCAAACTCAGAAGGATAGAGATGATGCTTTTTATGTTAGGGATGAAGTGCTAAAAATGAATGAATCTCTAAAAACTGAGTTAGAAAAGGAGAGAGAGATTATTAGGACTTGGACTAACTCTGGCAAAACAACTCAAAATTTGCTAAGCAGTGGAAACTGGAAAGAGGGCTTAGGTTATGGAGAAAATAAAAATGAAAAAGGAACTGTAGAAATTAAGCCTGTTGATAAGCAAAAGCCGAAGTTAAAACCTGTTAAGTTTGTAACTGAAAAATCTGAAAATGAGAAATCAGAAGTTAAAAAGGAATTAGCTTCTGACAAACTAAAACAGGAAAAGACAGCTGAAGTTAACATAGGCTTAATGACAAAGAAGCAGCTTAAGCATAAGCTGAAAGATGTTAAGAATGCAAACAAGGTAAAATCACCTAGGAAAAACAGGAATGGAAAGGAAGGTGTGAATAAAAGCAATAACTATAAATCTGTTCCTGATGCTCCTAGGAAAGCATGTCATAACTGTGGAAGTTCTAACCATCTGGCTTCTTTTTGCAGGAAGAATAAGAATATTAACTCCTTATCTTCAAAATCAGGAGTTAAGAGTCAGTCTGTTAGATACAAACCACAAAATCCTTGTTTTCATTGTGGTAGTTTATGGCATTCCATTTATACTTGTAAGGAATATCATAGTTTGTACTATGATTATTATCAAATAAAACCTTCTTTAAAGAAAATTTCTGTTGTTCCTTCTAGTGTAAGTTCTGATTCAAAGTCTGGTAGTATAAGTTCTGATAAGAAAACTGTTAACATAAAATCTGATGCTAAATCCGCTGCAAATGTTAACAAACTTAAAAAGGCCAAAGGATCCAAGCAAGTCTGGGTCCTTAAAACTAATAATTAGTGGTCTTTTTTGATTGCAGGGCAACAGGAAAAATATTTTAGTTCTGGACAGTGGATGTTCAGGACATATGACTGGAAATAAGGCCCTGCTATCAGACTTTGTGGAGAAAGCTGGCCCAAGTGTTTCTTATGGAGATGGCAACATTGGAAAAACTTTGGGATATGGCAATATCAATCTTGGGATGTCATCATTAAAGATGTAGCTCTGGTCTCAGGACTTAAACACAACTTACTGAGTATAAGTCAAATCTGTGACAGAGGTTATCATGTTGATTTCTTTGCAGAACATTGTGAAATAGTTAGTAAATCTAAAGGAAAAGTTGTTCTGAAGGGATTCAGGCGTGGTAACATTTATGAAGCTAAGCTTTCAACAAGTTCTGATGGTTCTGCAATCTGTTTAGTGAGTAGAGCCTCAATTGAAGAAAGCTGGAATTGGCACAAGAAACTCTCTCATTTAAACTTCAACAAGATAAATGAACTGATCAAGAAAGATCTTGTGAGAGGACTGCCAAAATCAGTGTTTGCTCCTGATGGTCTTTGTGACTCATGTCAGAAGGCCAAACAAAGAAAATCTTCATTCAAGAGCAAGACTGAATCATCAATTCTTGAGCCTTATTATCTACTTCATGTTGATCTATTTGGTCCAGTGAATGTCATGTCTATTGCAAAGAAGAAATATGCGTTGGTCATAGTAGATGATTTCACCAGATACACATGGGTGTATTTCTTGCACACAAAAAGTGAAACTGCATCTATCCTGATTGATCATGTCAAACATCTGGATAAATTGATCAAAGATTCTGTGAAAATTTTGAGGAGTGATAATGGCACTGAATTCAAGAATCTGATAATGGAAGAGTTCTGCAAAAATCATGGAATAAAGCAGGAATTTTCTGCTCCTGGAACTCCACAGCAAAATGGAGTTGTTGAAAGGAAGAATAGAACTCTCATTGAAGCTGCACGAACAATGCTTGAAGAAGCAAAGCTTCCAACCTATTTCTGGGCTGAAGCTGTGCAGACTGCTTGTTTTACTCAAAATGCAACACTCATTAACAAGCATGGAAAAACACCATATGAGATGGTGAAGAACAAGAAGCCAAATCTGAAATACTTTCATGTATTTGGATGTAAGTGTTTTGTTCTCAAGACTCATCCTGAACAGCTATCCAAGTTTGATCTAAAAGCTGATGAGGGAATCTTTGTTGGATATCCACTTTCCACAAAAGCCTTCAGAGTCTATAATTTGAGAACAAAAGTGGTCATGGAATCTATCAATGTCTCTTTTGATGACAAGAAGATCACTGGACTTGAAGATTGCATTGATCATGATCAGCTGAGATTTGAAAATGAAGATTCATATTCTGATACCTTAAATCCTGACAGTCTAAGTTCTAATACTATAAACTCTGATGGATTAAACTCTGATGTTATTGAAACTGTGGTGACTACGTCAAAGGAAGATGCACCAATGCAGGGGGAGCATACTCAAGATATTATCACATCTCAAGAAGCTTCAGAACACACATCTGGCTCTTCAAGTTCTGATTCGTCAAGTTCTGATAAGCCAAGTACTGATAGTGCTGAAAATCTAAATGCTGAAGAATCCAACTCAGAGAGCATAGTTTCAGGGGGAGCATCAGAAAATGAAAACGAAGACAGCATGAATCATGGGGGAGCATCCAGTTCTAGAGAAAACCTTCCATCTGCAAGGAAGTGGATAAAATCACATACACCTGATTTGATAATTGGAAATCCTGATGCAGGTGTCAGAACTAGAACAGGTACTTCTAATGAATGTCTTTACAACTCTTTTCTCTCTCAGTCTGAGCCAAAGAAAGTGGAAGAAGCTCTTCAAGATGCTGATTGGGTGCAAGCAATGCAGGAAGAGTTGAATGAATTTGAAAGAAACAAAGTCTGGACCTTAGTGCCAAGACCTAAGAATAGATCTGTTGTTGGTACAAAATGGGTATTCAGAAATAAAACTGATAGTGATGGCATAATTACAAGGAACAAGGCAAGGCTGGTTGCAAAAGGATATTCTCAACAGGAAGGAATTGACTATGATGAAACATTTGCACCAGTTGCTAGGTTAGAAGCCATAAGGATATTCATGGTTTATGCTGCTCACAAAAAGTTTACTGTCTTTCAAATGGATGTGAAAAGTGCTTTTCTCAATGGAGAATTGGAGGAGGAAGTATATGTTGAACAACCTCCAGGCTTTGTAGATTCCAAACATTCAGATTATGTCAACAGGCTTGATAAAGCACTTTATGGACTTAAGCAAGCTCCTAGAGCATGGTATGAGACTTTAGCTCAGTTTCTTCTGGAAAGTGGATTCAACAGAGGAACTATTGACAAAACACTGTTCTATCTCAACCATGGCAAGGACTTACTTTTGGTCCAGATTTATGTTGATGATATCATTTTTGGGTCTCCAAATGACAAACTTTGCAAAAAGTTTTCCAAACTAATGCAGTCAAGATATCAGATGAGTATGATGGGAGAACTTAGTAATTTTCTGGGCCTTCAAGTCAAGCAGAGTGAAGAAGGCACTTTTATTTGTCAATCTAAGTACACCAGAAACTTGCTGAAGAAATTTGGAATGCAAGACTGTTCAAGTGCATCCACTCCCATGGCCACTGCAACAAAACTGGATAAGGATACTGGTAATTCAGTAGATATTACTGATCTCACTTCTCTATCTAACTGCTAGTAGACCAGATATCATGTTTGCTACCTGTCTTTGTGCAAGATTTCAAGCAGATCCAAGAGAACCTCACTTAACAGCTGTAAAAAGAATCTTTAAGTATCTTAAAGGAACAGCTGATCTTGGATTATGGTATCCTAGAGAATCAGATTTTAAATTAATAGGTTACTCAGATGCAGATTTTGCAGGTTGCAAAATTGACAGGAAAAGCACAAGTGGAAGCTGCCAATTTCTTGGAGGCAGATTGGTTTCTTCGTATAGCAAGAAACAAAAGTCAATTTCCACATCAACTGCAGAAGCAGAGTATATTGCTGCAGGAAGCTGCTGTGCACAGATTCTTTGGATGAAGAATCAGTTACTGGATTATGGGTTAACATATTTCAAAATCCCTATTTACTGTGATAATCAAAGTTCTATTGCTATGACAGGTAATCCAGTTCAACACTCTATGACAAAGCACATCAGCATCAGGTACCATTTCATCAGGGAACATGTGGATGAAGGTACAGTGGAATTGCATTTTGTTCCCACAGATCAACAAGTAGCAGATATCTTCACAAAACCACTATGTGAAGCTACCTTTACAAGATTGGTAAATGAACTTGGAATGATTTCAGGTTCTTTCTCTAAATCTGCTTAAACTTGTTCTATGTTATCAGACTTTATGATCAGTATTTACAGAATTAATCTCTTTGTGTATTCTGTGCTTACTTGATAAATGTTTTTCAGTACTGACTGTTGTCTGATATATATCTCTTAACTCTAATAAGTGATATATCTGTTTAAGTAATCATTCAATCCTATGAGGATAATTGTGCTAGATACTGACTTACTAGTCTTCAATAAACAAATGATCCCATGAAAGAAGTAATTATTTCTGTGGAAATCTTATGACACAAGCAAATTCTGATACTTGAGCTTAGTTTAGTTTACTTTATTCATCTTATTACTAAGTCCCAAATTAGAACAATGCTACTCATCTGTTTAAGTTCTGATTCTAGTAAAACTGCTGAATGTACTAAGTGCTGATAAACCTCACTTATCAAAAGAAAAAGAAAAAGAATCAAAGAATAATATCAGGTACTCCTTTGAGATCTAGAGTAAAAATGTGAATGGGACGACCCAAGTGCATAGCTGGTATTAAGTAAATATGTATTAGAAAAGCAAAATATTTTCTTGGTGACTTTTCACACTCTATGATTACTGGAGAAATACTCTGATAATAGCATAAATTCTGATAAGCAGTCGTAACTCACTTACACTGAGAAGCCACTGTAAAATAGAATTTAAAAAGATGCATAAAATTAGCACAAAAACAGTTGAGGTGGACTCATGCATGAACTCATTTATCAGTAGGTTTCAGGATAATGACAGCTCTTTAGCAAAATTTTAATTATGACTTATTTTTAAGATGTACTGAAGTAAATCAGACTTTACTCTTTATTAGTTATTTAGCTTAATGCACACACAAATCACTCCATATGAATGATGAAATTTTTGTGGTGGTCTATGTTCTTTTAGACAAACAGTCACTGTGTCACCTTGCACAAATTCTGAGGACACGTTCTAGTTATATGTTCTGATGATTAAGTTCTGAAGACTATAACTCAGAACTTGTATGAAAACTTACTAAGATAGATATTCCTTGTTCGAATTAAGAAATTATGTTCTGATGACTGTTAAGTTCTGGTATAGGTCTAAGTTCTGATTTTTCACTCTAACCCTTTACTTGACTTATCTGTGAGTAAAATTTGGTAAAAGTCTCAGATTAATTTAGAATATGTTGAAGTGGAAGATTAATAGTCTATGGTTAGGACTAATGGCACTCGTCCTTGAACAGTTCACTCTTGTTACATGTGCACATTCCTTTTCAAATGACTGTTATTCTTTTTCAAGTCTAGGGAGACGAGGTAGACTTAACTCTATCTGTCAGCATTAAATATCTTCGCGTCTCCTGGCATTCTCTTGCCTATATAAACAGCCACTTCACATTAGTCTTTCCATCAATTTTTCTCACAATCTTAACTTCATATTCTTTTTCAAAAACATCATGGTCCGATTCAACATGTTTTTGAATTACCAAAATTTTCATATGGAGCTAAGCTGCGCCGACTGGCAGCAGGAGTGGCATGTAACTGCCATTCCTGAAGAGATATGGGGCTCTGTCCCACAGGCGGTGCTGAACCGACTTTTGTTCTTCGAGATGGACTACCAGCTTCATCTTGATCGATTGGAGGAGGAAAGGCGGGAAGCTATCCGTCAGCAAGAGCGAATCATACGACTCGCTATCTTGTTTGTCGAAGATAGGAAGAGGAAGATGACTTAATCTCGTCTTCTTCCTGTTCTTCTTCATCCTCAGCTTTGTCAGGCTTCTTAGCTAGGACTAAGGCTGTTGATGTTAGATTAAGAAGCTTAGGACAAGATTGTAAAAGTTCTGATGTAATTTCAATTTCATCAATGTATTATTTTGATATATTAATGGAATTTGTTTTTGTCTTATGATCTTGTCTCTGAGAAATTTTGATACGCATTGATAAATCCTGATAAATATTCTGATAATCGTATAAATTGTGTCTGACTTTAAGTTCTGATAATGTTTTATCAGTACTTACTTAACTGATTGATTTTACTCATTCTCACACACAGTTTTTTTTCAGAATATTGATATTGCAGAGTAAAATATTTGAATTAGTGGGAACAGTTTCAATTTTAAATTAAAACTGATTCACCTTGATTAATGGAATCTAGGTAAGTGGAACGGTTTTTCCTTGAAAAACTGCAAGTGGGTGGTAATTATTCCTTATTTACCGTGCCCATTACTTTTTGCCTTCTCTATGTATAACAGGTGTCAAGGTATTTACCACTACTTTTAAATGCATGTCTGCCATGTGTCCTCAACGGTTACTTTTTGTGTATAAGTAAAAGAGAGCAAAGATTGTCAAATCTTTTATTTACCTTTATATTTTATCTCTCTCTTTACTTTTCAACTCTCTCATCTACTGACGATTTTCTTTTAAGAGGCATTTTCTCAAACACATTACAGGTTACCGTTTTCTTTCCAAACATAATGGCACCCAAGGACATTCTATTTGATGGAGCAAAGTTTGTTCCTAATAACTTCTCTGCGATACTAAACACTACAGAGGCACCCTCCGAACTTCATTTCATTCAGGACTTTCTCACTAGTTCTGATATTGGGTTTGCTCTAACTGAGCCTACATCCATTTCTAGAGTTCAAGTACTGGAGTTTTGGAGGAGTGGAGTATATGACAATGGTGGTGCTCAAGGGTCCCCAAGTATAATATTTTCATCAGGGGAAGATGAGTATATTGTGACTTTGCCTACAGTTAGACAGGCATTACAGCTACCTGAGGACTGTGTTTATTCTACTGTTGATGACTCAGTTCTTCAAAACATGATGGTTAGTCTGGGATATGAAGGAACATTGACCAAGCTTGGACAGTTGAAGAGATCTTTCATAAGGAGGGAATGGAGTTTCTTCTTTGATTGCATTACCAAAGCTTTCGCCAACAAATGTTCAAATTTTGATGCAATTCCCATATTCAGCCAACAAATCGGGTATGCACTTTTAAATCACACTGATTTTGATTATGCACGAGCAGTCTTAGGTTTTATTGGGGATAGGATGACAGAAGATCGCAATACTGTATATTTTGCAAGATTTTGTCAGCTTATTTATAGTTTTTGTTGTAATCAGCCCCAAAATTTTGGTGATCTAATTCCATCTTTTAGAATAGCTAAGAGAGCTTTTACTGATTTATTATCTTCTGATAATAAAAAGGCTGTGTTACGACCCCTCTTAATACCTTTATCTGTCAAACAAGCCTTAATCACCTATGATCCTGTTAAGTACACTGCACTTTATCCTGATGTTCAAACATCAGAACCTGGTTCATCAGCACCTACTACCTCTACTCAGCCACCTCAAACCTCTCAACCATCTCTCAGAACATATCTCAAGTCCTATGTGAAGCCTACATCTTCTAAGTCAAAGAGAACAAAGACTGTTTCTCAAACACCTCAGAAGAAGAGGAGGATTACTTTGAGAGATGAATCAGATTCTGATGAACAGATTCTTTCTTCAGAACCTGTGGTAAATGAAGCTGAGAAAGCAACCTCTCAGAAGGATTCTGATATTGGGGGTTCTAAGCTTCTCAAAAGGCTTAGACGAATGACTGTTCCTGAAACTCCAAAAGAATCCAGATCAAACAAGAAATACAAGAAACAGAGGGCACAAAGGCCAGTTTCAGATGATGAGGAGGAAGCAGCTAAGGAAGGGGATCAGGAATCTCTGATCTCACAAGAAAAAGAATGTGATCCAGTTACTTCTTCTCCATCCACTCCATCTCAGGAAACAGTATCTGACAAGGCTAATTCCCCTTCTGTGTCTCTTGGTAATCAAGGCACAAGTGCTGATAATGCTGATCAACACTTAGTTGTGCCTGGAGTAATTCTCTTAGAAGCTCCAACAGCAACAAATCTTTTGCCAACACCTGTTCCTGATGCTATTCAAACTCCGGAATTATCTAAGTCACCTTCTCTGCATCTAGACACTGATGATCAGACTTTAGGTGAGCATCAGGATATGGCTGTTGATCAGAACTTAGCGTCAGCTCAGCAACTAGAGGATGCTGAAGCCTCCATTGCTACTCACACTGCTATTATATCAGATGATACTGATTCTATAAGTTCTGATGTTGCACATGCTGGAGATACTGGTGATGCTGCTCCAACTGCAGATACTGATGCAGCAGGTCCTTCAGGACATATTCCTCTTTCTAAGTCTGAACTAGTAAAGAAGTTTGTTACAGAGGAACCACCAGTGCCTTGGAGTGAAACTCCTGCAGGTCAGGAGTGGACTAAGGAATGGAACTCAGTTTCATGTATTCCATCTGCGTTACATCTTACTGAGCACTTGACTAAAGCTGATGAAATGTTAAATTCTGATGATTTCAAAACCCAGCTTCGTGTCACTGCATTGAGTACTAAACATCTACAAGGTCTTCATTCAACCACTCATGCAGAAATACACAAGATTCAGGAGAACTTTATCAAGCAGGAACAAGTTTGGAAACTTGATAAGAAAAAGTTCTTTCAACCTTCTATTGACAGGATTGCTAATATTGAGAAGACTCAAGATCGTCAACAAGCACAGATTGATCAAATTCTGCAAAATCAAGCTTCTCAGCAATCACAATTGACTGAAATCCAATCTTCAGTGGAATTGCTTATCTCTCTTCTACTTCCTGCTGATGCCAAAAAGGGGGAGAAAGTAATTAAGTCCAAATGCAAGGATGACAAGACACTGCAAGGAAAGGATGATGAAAAAGATGACCAAGGAAACTCTGGAATGGGTGGAGGTCATAGTCAAGGTAAAAGATTCTCATCAAGAAATGCTGAAATTGCAAGTCACAGGATAAGTTCTGATACTGGGAAGAGAATAAGTTCTGATACTGGTAAAAGAATAAATTCTGATGAACTTCTAGATCTTGATGAAGAAATGTCAAGACAGTTATTTCTTCAAGAAAATCCAGGAATGGACTTGGAAAGTTTAAAGGAAGAAGAAGCTAGACTTAAATCAAAGAAAGCCACATCTAAATCTGAAGCTTCTGGTAAAAAGTCACTTCCAAAACTTAAAGGCATTGTGATTAAAGAAAAGGCACAGACTGAAGCAACATTTGCTAAATCACAACCAAAGATAGATCCAAGATCCAAGGGTAAAGAAAAGGTTGGTGAACCTGTTAAAGTTTATGTACCTCCTGTTGATGAAGAAATTACTGATGACAAAGATAATCTTGCTCTGACTTTAAGAAAAGTTCTTAAAACAACCTCTGACATGGCTCAAGTTGTTCAGAGTCAAGAAATTAAAAGTTCTGATATTCAAAAGAAGCAAGTAACCTCTGACACAGCTCAAGTTAACTTGATATCAGAAGGAAGATCAAAAACACTCCTACCAGGATTCACTAAAGCAAAACAAACTCAACCTTTGAAGACTACTGCAAGTCGTTTTGAAGCTAGAGTAGTTACTGGAAAGAAAGCAAGAGATAAAACTGGATTGGGAAGTGCTGATGAAAGAAGAGTACACAACACTACCAATGATCCAACTTCCTTGAGTGAACCAGGTATTGGAGCAACTCCTGAAAGATTGAATCAACTGGAATCTGTATAAATGGTTTACCATACCTACTTGAAGGAACACATCTTGTTGTATTTCATGACAGATGGTAGGGTATATCATATAAGACAAAATGCCATTCCATTGAAGTATTTTGAAGAATTGGAGCATGTATTATTCTTACTTCAAGTGGATGACAGATTGACAGGAACTGCTGCAAACTATTTGAAAGAACAGATTCAGAGACAGAAAAAACTTTATTCTGTTAAGTCTGACAGCATATATGTTCCAAAGTACAAAAATCACAATGGTGATATTGTTGATATGAAGCCTAATACTGCACAGATCAGAACATATCTTGGTATTAAGGGGCTTGAGTTTAATCTAGAGTCTGACAAAGCCTATGTCATAAGACTAGATCAGGAGTTGAGAAAAGCAAAGATTAATGATCTCAGAGCCGCAATATTTCAAACTGGTGAAGATACTGCAGAACTTAAAGATGTCAAACGGAGAATGATTGATGAACTCAGATATGCTGAGAAATGTTTGTTGAAGAATTATCTCAGAACAACTCCTGACATCAGAGAGATCAGAAAATGATGAAGCCAAGTCGAAGATCTACAACTGCTTAAATTCTGATGTGTATACAGACTAAAGTTGTTATCAGAAGTTGAATTGGTAAAAGCTTTAAGGACTGTAAGTTGTAGTTATCTTGTCTAATTCTCATGCATTTGTACTTAATGTTTTTGACATCATCAAATATCTGTTAAACTTGTATATTTTGCTAATTTACAAGTTGGGGGAGATTGTTAGATATATTTGATAATGTCATGGCTAATATGTTTTATGTTTAGATTTCAGATCTTATTTGAACAGGACAAATCAGTACTTAACTGTTGATCAGTACTTATACTGGAAGTCAGGACTTAAGAGATATCAGTACTTATGTTATCAGAAGATAAGCATCAGGAGATAGATATCAGAACTTAAGTGCTGAAGGACGATCAGATAAGGACAGCAGCTGATTAAAGTTAAGAAGATCAAGATAAACATAAGAAGAGATATGCATGAAGAAGGAATTCCGTAAAGAATGGAATACTTGGAAGAAAAGATATCTGATTGATATATATTAGGAAGCAGAATTATATTTCATATCAATTAGCGATTATCTTGTAACTGTGTAATATATAAACACAGACATAGGGTTTACATTATAAGTGTTATCATTATCGAGAATATTATTTACTGTAACCCTAGCAGCTCTCGTGATATTTTGTTCATCACTGAGAGATAACAGTTCCAGATTGTAACAGAGTTTATTGTTTCAATAAAGTTTGTTTTCTGTTACTTAAGTTCTTGAAGTTCGATTTGATTGTAATAAACACTGTATTCACCCCCTCTACAGTGATAGTGTGACCTAACACCAAGTACCATAGATTCCTTCTTTTTCCCTGCACACAACAAAATCAAATCAAGTTGATTTTGGTACCCAAGTTTCCTTGGGTCCAACCTTGTTAGTCTTTTTCCTAGACTTCACACTTCCTGCACCTTTTGACTTAGGTAACTTTGAGTCAACCTTGGTCTCAGATGTATTTGGTTGACGTGTAGGGTTAGTCACGGAATCATTTAGCACATTTGGTTGAATTTGATAAAGCATAGATTGTGCAAACATATTATTCCACATAGGCATGTTGTATGGCATTTGAGGCATGCTAAATGCAGCAAAATAAGGATTATTAACATATGGCATGTTTGCAAAATGTGCATGTGGATTCTGTTGAGACATAACAGGCATAGCATGCAGTGGTGACACAGATATGTTAGGCATGGAAGGAGTTAAAGGCAAGGGAGCATTTTTAACAGATTTGCAGTAGCAGATAGATGATTAACACTACTACAATACACAAAACTTTTTCTAGGAGCATACTTATCAGGTGTATAGTTGTTGTGTTTGTTAATCCCTACCTTCCCATTTCTATTAGATTTTCTTTTAGTTTCCTTTTTATCCTCAACCAACTTAAGCCTATTTTTCAACTGATCTAAAGTCATGTGTCCTATATTCACCTTACTGGCATCTTTGGATGTGCTAGCTTCTTCTTTGACAAAGTTCTTGGAAGTTGAACCAAACTTCTTACTGAGATTTTTCAATTTATCCTTTTTAGAGTCATTTGCCTGTTTCAACTGATCAGCCTTCAACGGATGCTCCTTTTCTTCCTTCAACGGATGACTCTCATCATCCGTTGATTCCACATCCATTGACAGTCCATCAATTAATTCCATTTCCTTTTTGTTTTTCTTCCAGGCATTCTCCAAAGTGATTCAATTCCTTGAACCTTGACAATTTGAGCACTAACATCCCTAGATGTTTTCCAGGCCTTGATTACCTCTTGCTCACGCTCTAGTTGTTTAGAAAGAATATCTACTTTCTTAACAGACTCTTCTAGTTCACTCTCAACATATAAGCATTTGATTTTAATCTTTTCAAGCTCAATTACCTTACCCTCTAACACAACATTCCTATCACTTAAAAACAGATTATTCTCTTTAATTTTCATGTTATCTTTAGCTAGTGATTTAAGGGAAACACGTAAATGATATAATTCATTGGACATATCATTTATAGCTTCATTACATTCATTTTTAGAAAGCTGAGAGAGGTCAGTAGTGATTACCTGGTTGCTTGATGAACTAGTTTCATTTTCATCAGAATTAGCCATCAGGGCTAAGTTGACATATTCCATATCATCATCTTCATTGGCTCCATTAGCCGCCCAGTCATTTTCCTGAGTCAAAAAGGCCCTTTCCTTTTATTTGAGCAATTCAAAATATTTCTTTTTGTAATCAACTTGCTCAAATTTCTTCTTTTCAAAAGTTGGCTTTCTGCACTCACTTGCAAAGTGTCCACTTGTGCCACAGTTATAACACTTGAACTTAGACTTGTCCACCATGTTCTTGTTTGGCTTAGTGGCTCTAGTATTTTTCTTGAATTTCATTTTTGCAAACCTTCTGGACAGAAAAGCCAGATGTTCATCAACATCATCAGAGTCATCTTGACTGGAATTGTCTTCAACCTCAGCTGCTTGCTCCTTTCCCTTGCTTGATTCTGATTTGCTTGTGCAAATTTTGAGACTTGGCATTGTCTTTTCTTCAATCCTGGCTTCAGTTCTCTCATTTTTAGCTACAAGTACAATTGATCCACCTTTTCTCTTTCCCTTCTCCAACAGCTCATCTTGCTCCATCTCAAGTTCACAGGTCTTCAAAATTCCATATAATCTTTCAAGTATGAAGTCCTTATAATCTTAAGAATTCCTTAGTGAAACAGTCATAGACTTCCATTCCTTTGGTAGAGACCTCAGAAATTTTAAGTTGGAATCCTTGACTTGGTACACTCTGCCATACAGCTTCAATCCATTCAACAGTTTCTGAAATCTATTGAAGGTATCATTCAATGATTCTCCTTCTTCAGAATAAAAATATTCATATTGTTGAATGAGAAGCTGTATTTTGTTTTTTCTAACTTGTTCAGTATCTTCACAGATAAGTTGTACAGTATCCCAAATTTCCTTAGCAGTTTCGCTGTTAATGACATTATCAAACATATCTTTGTCTAGGCCATTAAACAGAATGTTCATGGCCTTCTTGTCCTTGTGAACCTCTTCAATATCTTCATCAGTCCATTCTGCTTTTGGCTTGGGAATAGACTGTCCAACAGTAACTGTGGCAGTGGCAGCTGTGGCCACTTTGTGCGGGATATGAGGACCATTCTCAATGCAGTTTATGTAGCTTTCATCTTGAGAGAGAAGATGTAGATGCATCTTTACTTTCCAGTGATGATAATTATCTCTTTCTAGGATTGGAATCTTCACTCCAATATCCTTCTTACTCATGATATTAGTAGAATAGATCTTTAAACTCCTTGTATGTTAAGAGCTTGCTCTGATACCAATTGTTATTCCCAAGGAACTAACAATGAGATTTACAAAAGGGGAGTTGAATGTAAATCTCAAAACTTTTTCAAGTTTTGAGCAGTTTCAAAAGCTAAGTGTATGATGAACATATGTGTGTGAATTGCTTTGTGCAGTTGCAGAAAGATGTACATTCAAGACACAAATGTAAAGAACACAAAGGCTTTAAAAAGTTTTCTGGTGGATTTGTTGTTCCACCAGAGATGTGTATTTCAGAAAATTTGTGATACAAAGAATTGTTCACAACTGCTTCCTAGTACAAACTAGATGATTTTCTCTCTATGTTTTTCTAAACAGCTCTGGAAAATTCACACCTAATTACTAGATGCAACTTGGTTTATATATCACCAAGTTTACAAGTGAAGACAAAGATAAAATACAATTATAAAATAGTTCTTCACATGTTTCTTCTTCATTTCTCTATCCAATGCAATCTAAGATAATTTGTGAATCTTTGAATACTTCCTTGTTTACACCAGAATGTAAATGCTGCTTTTTCTTGATTCCTCCAAGAGGCTACCACATTCCAATTGTCTCTGTCAACCCGTCTGCCTCTGTCAGTTTATGAATTGTCACTATCAACTGCTATGGAACTGAGCATCCGTTGAAGCTTTCATCCGTTGATGACTTTATCCATTGATGCTTTAACAGTTGAAGCTTTATCCGTTGATGCGCTCATCCGTTGATGGATGTTATCCGTTGAAGCTTTAGAGACATCCGTTGAAGCTTTGTTTCTCATCCGTTGAAGGCCTTTAATCTATCAGTTGATACTACTTCATTTATACAAAATTACAAGGCATGAAATATTTACACTTAGCCCTCCTATTTGCATATTAGTAGTCAACATGACTTATAATTTCCCACAACTTCTAAGAATTATAACTTAAATACAGAGACTGAAATGTGCTACAATACTAAACTTATTTCTAATTAAAGCTACTCCATCAACGGATAGCCAAAGTGGTCTTATCTATTAAGGCTACAAACACTAGATTTCTACTTAAGTGTTTTGCTTAACTTATCATCAAACTAATACATATATTCCTAACAATCTCATTGCTTATTTTTGTGTTGCTGTGGTGTATAAAAAAAAGAAACAACAAAAACATAAATATACATACAGATACCAACCACCCCTTCCCTGCTCATCATCACTCTCGCAACCTTCTCTCTCGATCTCTCAGGTAAATAGCTCGGCTGTTTCTTTTATTTTCTGGTAAGCTTCGCTGCTTAGTTCCGGCGACATCCGCTGTAACGCCCTCCAGACCCGGGGTATAAGTCTGGGGGTTACTAGCTAATCTCCAAACCTGTACAATTTGATTAACAAATAATAAAGAAATGAAACTAAACCCCTTTTACATTAACCAGGATCTTTTTAGGTTGAAGTATGAAAACAAGAACCACTAACTACTTTATTACAAAACTAAGTTTAAAATCTCACAAACTCTCTTTATTACAAACCATTGTCTAATTCATTTTAAACTAATTTCAGCTTTTATTCAAACACACACACTATCTATCAACACTCCACTTGTTCGGGCAACTCAAAACTTTCTTCCTGGATTGGGATCAACACCTTGGGTATGGGAGGATCCCGAGGCTTGACCCGCTTCTTTACCACTCGAGTCCTGATGGGTTTCATATTCCTTCCTAACTGAAATCAATAAGGTGAATAACAACAAAAGGGGTGAGCCAAAAATTGCTCAACAAGTCCACAAAATATAAATTGTGTTAAAGTAATTTAAATGAATCCGTACCCCAGGTATATCTGCAAAGATATAACCCTACGAGAATAGAAAGAAGGCCATTACTGGCGAATACAAATGAACTAACTGGACTCAAGTTCGCAGTTATACCCTGCTGATCAGCCAGGATACAGTGCAGATCTATATCTCACTATATAGATCCCGTCGGGCACCCAGGCACTATGGCCCATCTCAAGGATCCGGTTATGTCCCGGTCCTTAGGATTAAGTAAACTTAATCCCCAAAGTAGTATTATCCAGTCCCTGGAATAACAACCGGAACAATCAGTATGCCTTGATATATTCTAATCACTAGAATATATCAATGATTGTGAATAACCATTGAAATATAAACAATGAATTCAAATGAAGAGAATAATTCAAGAATCAAACTGAAATATGAACAAAAGAAAAAGAGTACAAGCGTAATAGGAATTTGAAATGAATATTACTATTCTGAAAGTAGAATAGGGGAGAAACTTGCCTTATGCGCGACTCACTACAATTAAATCAGCTACTCGACCTGCCTTGCTTACTTAGCTTCTGTTAGCAAAATAGATTGGTTAAGTCATTTTGTACTTCAATTGCATCTGGAATCGACTTCATTTCGTTCCTAACATCTACCCATGCGCTTATGACTGACTCGTATATTGCATATATAGGTAAGACTCGATTACCACATAATACATATAAGTACATAAGCACATAATCATTTTTATAGTTATAATAATTTTTAGAATCAAAATCGACTCGTTGATTGCTCCGCTGATTGCCATCTGCTTCATTTCCCATTTTTCCGGAATTTTTCGGACTCGTCTCGACACGCATTTCGACTGATTATCATGCAATTAATAAAGTCAAGTCAACTAATTTCTAGAAGAAATTAGGTCTTCAAATTATTTTTAATGAAAATAATTCATTTTTCTGAGTCAAATGGCTTTCGTTTCGCTCAAATCGGACTAACGGTCTAATTAATATCAATTAAACACTGATAAATTAAATTTATTATTCAATATAAATAATTATTACAAATTTTTAAATCCTAAAATAATTATTTAAGAAAAATCCAAGTCAAAAATAATTTTTCTATAATTTTTGTAGTTAAAATGAATATGTTATGATTTATCGAAAGTTATTTGATTATTATCGAAATAATTAATCATTTTTAAATAATAATTAATAAATAAATAACTAATAAATAATTAATAAGTAATTATTTAATAATTTAAAATAATTAATTCCTAATTATTAGGATTAATCACAATTTATTATAAATATTTACAACTTATCATTATTTCTTTGATTAGATCGATTATTTATAAATAAATAATCGATACACTCAGCTGATACGATAACTATCGAATAAATAAACAATTATTCGAATCAAAATTCAATTCAGCAATCAATTATTCGTATTTCTATGAGTTATTTGCGTTTCTCGCATAATTATTAAACTATTACGACTATTATTACAGTTTATACGATTTAAATCAACTATCTGTATTTAATTATTCGTTACGAATAATTATTACGATATTTTACGAATAATTAACTATCGTCCAAATACTAATAATAATAATAATAATCGAACTTATTGTTCAATTATCCGTGTAATTACGAGTCAATCGTTTATTCCCCTAATTATCGAATCTTTTCTCGTATTATTCGATAAATTTTAATATTTAATTATTAATTATTTACTTAATTATTAAATAATAAATAAATAGATAAATAGTTAAATAATTAATTAAATAACTAAATTCGAATTTATAAATTAATAAAATAATTTAGGAATTATTAATCAAGATTTTCAGAATTTAAAACTGAGTTTTTTAAATTAATAAAGCTAACTTTTATTTTAATAAAATACAATTAATTAATTTGAAATCTAGAAACAGATATCCTGGATCAGCAATTGGGTTTTTCAGATCAAAACCGGGTCGAATTTTCCAGGAAAACGGGTCCTGAAGAACAGACCCGGATTGACCCGAGAACAACCTAGAATCCGGTGATAATACCGGTTTCCGGCGAGCCTAATCTGAGTTCGTTGGACTCGATTCTGGTCGATTAATTGCTCCCACATCTTCCCTGTATCTGCAGCAACCCAACCCCTACTTCCCCTGAAATCGACGAATCTCACAGCTCCTTCTCCGGCGAAAACACAGTAGAACCCGGCGAGCTTCATTGCAAACTCCGGCGACCCGAAAACGAAATCCAAATCACACAAAACCGGTGCCAATCGACTGGAAATTTAACACTCTACACGATTCTAACAACAAAAATCGTCTAACAATCACTCAAACTCAAAACCCGAATTCAAAAACGGGTCGAACACTCAAAAACACGAATCACAAATCTTGGAATAGAAAAATCAATTAAAAATACGTATAATCATCTACACAACCTGGGCAATCTGTTCATATAACTCTCATCAACCAAAATACAACGATTTATAAATACCCAAATCAGTTCAAGAACCCTAAAATCGAACTACGATATCTAGCTATCGTCAGTAAAATTAACTAGCAGGAATCAATCAGAAATCATCAAATAAAGCTATTTACAATATCAATTTCAACAAATAACCCCAGAACCAAAAAGTACCAAATCGGGCATAAACCCTAAAAATATGAATTGAAAATCGAAGCAACAAAACACAAAATTGATGAAAGAAATAGGAAGTAGAGATCAAAAGCTTTCGATTGACTACTCACATGTCTGATTTAGAGGTCGGAATCACGATCAAATTTTCGGTTGAAATCAAGAACACCAAACCCTAATTTCTGGAAAATTGGGGAAATTGCAGAATTTTCTGATTTTTAATGAATTAATTAATAATAATTAGGGTATTTATAGTGTGAACAATAATACTCTTAAATAAAATTAAGGGGCTAATTATACATCTAATAAAAATATTTGGCCCTAATTTTCATAATTTTTGGGTATTAATTTTTAATTTATAAATATTTTATATATACAATATATATGCCAAAATTTCCCAAAAATTGTGAATAATGCAAAAATACAAAGAAATGGTATAAATAAAAGTCCTATAATTTTATAAAAATAAAAATGTGATTTTTGTGGGGTTTTTAACACCCAATGGGGCCTGGAAAAGTCATTTTTCGCGAGAAAATTTATAAAATTTCTAGATGTTCAGAATAATGCGATGGTAAAAGCCGTTTGATGAAAAATAAGGCCCATTATTTTATTTGAGATACTGGCTTTAAAATCATGGTTTGGGTCGTAAAACGTTTGAAATGAAACCTATGAATACGAAATAAAACATCTGGAAAATACTTTAAAAATACAGAAATGACACGGAATACACGTAACACGTAACAATTAGGGTTTAACAGATAATCACACATAAATGACACATTAACACACCTTATTTATTATAAATATAATATAATACAGACGTAAATTTCCCAGTCGTTACATCCGCCCTGTTTCCTTTCTTCCGTCGTCCTCTTCTTTTATATATTCTGGTCATTTGTCTCCTGGCTTGGTGATGCAGGCTGGATTGTGGGTATGTGTGTACGCGTGGGTATACTCCAGAAAAGCTAACTGACGTGCGAATTTTGTGGTCTAATTCTTGAATTTTCTGTGAAAGAATTCATGCTGCCAATCCACATATTTCGAGTTGTTAATTATTGAATTCTCGAATGAATTTCTATGATTAATCGAAATATTGCTTCTAAATATTTAAAATTTTATCGGTAGAGTTTTGTTAGTCGCTAAACACGCGCTAATAATACACGCAAGTATACGCGTTCGCAAGTAGTATAAGATATAAATCAGATTCGTTCCCACAAAGACTGGCTTGGTTAACTAATTAATTTATGCACTTAAGCAACAATGTATGGTTATTATTCAATGCTAAGACGATAACAATTTGAGGTTGTTTAGAACTAAGAATTAAACTAACAATTATAACTAAGATAGTAAAGAGAGTTGTATATTATATAAGACAAACATGGGACTCTAACTTTATTAAATACTTCATTCAATAGCCTTATTGTTTTTAACCTTAGCATGCAATGGTGATGACACTAATCAGATAACACGAAACTACTAAACGCCAACTTTCATTGCATGAATAACAGACTACGAGACATCCACAAAAGAGATAGAATCTGAATAGACACCAATTATATTGAGACCCTATATGTCTATAGAATTTGACAACATAACAGTTTAAGCACAAGTTATATATCTTGATTACACAGGGCAAGTAAGATGGTTAAAATTACCTACGAATCATGCATAACAATAACACATGAACTGTAACACCCCCAGATCCGGGGTCGGGGATCCGGGTCGTCACGAGTTCCATTTCCCTTAATAACATCCAATCTTAATAATTACTCAACTACTCTGCACTGTGACCCCACAATAAACACACACACCACACGTTATAGTCTCAGAGATGAACATCCAAAAAAATAATCACAAGTCCTTATATTCCACAATTATCTGCCAATACACCTTAAAAGGTTTTCTGACTAAATTTACATTTCTTTGGCATTATTACAATTCATAAATATACATAAATCTGGTACATCAGAAGTTGAAAGCCTAGCCTATTGGTAGTTCCTACCTCAGCTACGGCGGCATCAGTGCTTCTAGAAAACTGCGGAACGTCTCCTAACCTCTTGCGAATCGGGAGCTTGGTCCGGTTCATCTTATCTATCTGATGTTGTGTGATGAAAGAAGAAAGCAAGGGTGAGCAGCAAGCCCACCAAAATAATATGTATAATGATTAACAATATATGAGCCTACTCATAATACTCATGAAAGTCTTGGTCAAAAGAAATGAACCAAGTTGATATCTTAATGCGATGAAGTCGCAAAATATTCAGTATATATATATACATATATACTTTTCAAAATATTGGAAGTCCTCTTCCATGCATAATATACACAAAGTCCCAGTGTATAACTGTATAAAAATATCGTTGCAAGGTGATCTCATATATCTAACCTTGTCTCAACGTTTTTCTGAAAATCTTTGTCATGCATAAGATAATCATTTACTAGATATAAGTTTAAAAGATGAAGTTACAAGATACTCCAATATACTTATATCTTTTCCAAATACTACTTGAACTACCACCATTCAAGTTATAATTAGTTTCAAAGTTCATCACCCAGATGAGACTACAAGATAAGACTTGCATAGATTCAATCTTTGAAATATCATTATAAATAATGAAGTTACGAGATACTTCATTAAGTCCTGATATATATATACATATATGTATATATATCTCATACATTTCCTGAAAATCTCTGTCATGTAAAGTATGAACAGAGTTATAATATCCAATGAATTTTGGAAAGGAAAAGAATTTTGGCATAAACCAGATATCTTGCTGATCAGGCAAAGATACCAATAAGTAACCTTTTCTACTGTAGATGGATGAATTCCTCACCGGTCATCACCCTGGCCGCATTAGGACCTCGCGCTAGACCGTTACCCGGCCACTCACGCGTTGATGGACTGCCACCCAGCCACTTACACATTCATAGACCGTACCCCGGCCTGTCGCTTATGCCGACTCAATCAGATGGACTTACTTCCCGAACATTGGGCAAGTAATCAAATTGTTTTCTCAAAACAGCAACCATGTTGCGAATATAAAATACACCACAGAGCCGGATCCCCAAGATTTTGAGCGAATATTCAAGTCTCCTTCGAAAGGAAGATCTTAAATCGGAAAACGAGTTTTGGGATCCGCTCTAACTTTTAAAATCATTTTGAAGACTCGAAAACATTTTTAAGAATGTTTGGAGTAAAGCTGATTTAATGAAATAAATCAGTCCCGATATATTAGAAAATATCTGAATATTATTATTTAAATAATATTCCCATAAAGAATAATCTTTATAAAAATAATTGAAGTAGAAGTTTTAAAACTTATACTTGAAACGAGTATTAAATAACCAAAGATACACTTATATGAAAGTATTATCTTTATTTGAATAATCGAAAATAAGTTTGATTATTAACACCTTATTCTTTAATAAAATAAAGAATATATTTCAGTAATAAGCGGAGTCATAATACCTCGAATGAATATTATAAATAATATTCATTAAATAAAATAAAGGAGTCATACATCCTCAAATGAATATTCAAATAATATTCAATTAATAAAATAAAAGGAGTCATAAGCCCTCGAATGAATATTCAAGATAATATTCATTAATAAAATAAAGTTATCGAATAAACCTTATTCGATTAATAGTTTTGAAAACTATAACCATATATATATAAATATATATATATATATAAAATCTACTCGGGATCCTCGACTCCCGGTTTTAGAAAATGTTATCACCTTTGGGTCCCTATACTAAGGGTATATGCAAATTACTGCTATTCTCTAGCATAGGTATTATCAACTGAACCAACAGATATATATGGCAAGAATACGAAACAGGCATGCATATATATACCATATCAGCATGCTTCAATATATCGCAATATTTGCTAATTAACCAACATGCATCTATCGCAAGATAATGCATATACATATATTCATCACAACAACAGTATAACGGGTAGAAAACTTGCCTGAGCGACTTGGGGTGATAAAAGGCTCGGGACGAGTCTGGTAACCTATAAACAACAAGTAAGTTGGAATTAAACCAAAGTCACTTGTAAATCTATACTTTAACTAACTTAGACTCTAATGCTTGTTTTGCGCTTACTGATTTGCTTAAGTCACCCGGGTACCCTCGGCTCCACCATTTTTAATAATTTAATCCTTTACGAGGTTTAAGGCGATTCCTTCGCGAGTGTCTTACCAACTGCCTAACACACTTACCATAAATGTTTCATGCATTAATTAACCCTTTTTGGTCTTTAACTTATGTTTCAAAGTAAGGCGAGGGGAAAAGTTTCGTTCGCGAAACGCCGTTACTTGAAACGGTCGTTTCTCCTAAACCGTGCATCGGAATCGAACGAACTGTATATCAAAACGAAGCTCGTAACATGAGCTATCTAAACATGGCAGTGGTCATAATCTAGCAGGGGGTTCTCGGGTCCTAATGCTATGCACAAAAACAGTCCAAAGAAAATCGGACGTTACGACGGCTATGTTTACGCGATTTCCAATATTTTAAACCATTCAAAACCCTCCCAATTCAACCTCAAATCCAACATACAACCAACATCCATCCTTATCACATCATAACAACCTCAACCAATTCAATTTTAACATTCATACTTATGCCTAAGCTTAACTTTAACCATACTTAAGTTCTTTTAATCAAAACCACAACATTTACCATTCCATTTCACTACCATTTCAATTCCCAAACTCTAATCACAACAACAAGCTACAATATCATTCTACTAATCAAAATCATCTTATAATACATAGGAATCTAGGGTTTGGAGATGGTATACCTTCCTTGAAGTGGTGGGAGGAGCTAGGAAGCCTTAAGAAGCTTTGAGAAGTCTTAGGAATGCTTGGATCTTCAAGGAAAACAAGAAAAACTTCAAGTTAAAAACTTGAAAACACTATTCATAGCCTTCTTCTTTGATTAAATGGAGAAGATGGAAAAGGAATTGATGGCTTAAACTCATGATATAGCCCTAACTAAGCATGAAGATGATTAGGGAATTAACTCACCAATTTAGGAAGCTTGGATCTTTGATTTTGAATTTCTTGCTCTTTTGAATAGTAAAAAGCCGAGAGCTTCTTCAAGAACAAGCCTTGGTTCTTTTTGATTTTGATGAAAATGATTTTACTTGGCTTGGTTGCTTTGTTTTTGTGTTTGATTTAGTCAATTACCTTGTTGCCCTTGAATTTGTGTGGTTCTCATTCAACCACACCTCCTTCCTTCCCATGTCATGCTTGTGTCATTCTCATGATGTCATCCTCCCCTCCTTGTCCTCTTTCTATTGGTTGGATGACATCATCCCCACTAATCCCCTTGATTAACTTCCTAATCGTTTGCCTAATGACCGCTGATCTGTTATACGGTTCGCTTAACTTTCGTTTTCGTTTATCGTTTGAGGGATCATACCCGGGATCTTATTACTTAGGTTCGCTTAACCTTTCTCAATATGTTGTATTCCTTTTATGATCCTCTCTTATAATCCTTTAATTTAAATCCTTTTTATCCTGTTACCTTATACTCAATTCTTTCCGTATCTATTGGATTTCCGGGAAAATCAAAGTGTTCGGAATTGGATTCTGACGATCTTTACATACACTTATATACCACATAGAGTACTAATAATATTCCATAAGATCAATAACAGAACCCCTACATAGCGTGGCATGAAAATTTTTCTCATTCAGCAAAAACACTATTCATAAGGGTTTCAAAAATTTCCAAAAATTGGGGTTATTACAGTCTCCCCTCCTTAAAAGGATTCCGTCCCGGAATCAGATAGAAAACAGTTGGGGATGCTTTTCTAGCATTGTGCCTTCTAACTCTCTAGTCAATTTTCGACATTGTGGTCCTACCACGAACTCTGCCTAGTTTGATAATCCTTCTCCTAAGCACTTGTTCCTTTTCACTCTATAACCCTTCCTGGTTGCTCCATATAGGTTACGTCGGGTTGCATATCTATGCGCTCATATGCCTCTATTTATCTGGCATCTGAATTACACTTCCTTAACATTGATACGTGAAACACGTTACGACCTGCTACATGTTCGGGGTTAGGGCTAGCTCATATGCTAACTTCCCAAACGTCTTAATATATCCAAGGGTCCAACAAATTGTAGACTTAGCTTTCCTTTCTTTCCGAACCTCATCAATCCTTTCCAAGGGATACCTATAACATTACTAGGTCCCCTATTTCATACTCTTTGTCCTTTCGTGTCATGTCCATCTTGGGCTACTACCAGCCGTCCTCTGATTAGATCTATCATATCCTTGGTCCTTTGGACTACTGCGGATCCGAGCATCTTGCGCTCTACAACTTCATCCTAACATAAGGGAGATCGACATTGTCTTCCCTCAAGGATCTCATAAGGCGACATCTCGATAATGACAAATGATCTATTATCGTAAGAAAACTCAATCCGTGTTAAATGATCATTCCAATTTCTTTCAAGTCTATTGCACAGACTCTCATTATAGCTTTTAGCATTAGAGCTTCTGCTTCTCAATACCCATTCTTTTCGAGTTCGTAATCTCTACTACCTTCCGTTCCTAATATTATACTGGTTATACTTTTGCTTGTTAGCGTTCTATAACCTTTTAATAACCACGTCAACCTTAGTATTACGAATGTGTTCCCATTCTGAATACCACCATAACTTTACTACTCCTTTTTCAGCTGTTTCTATTTTCGAAAGCTTAATCCTTCATATAGAAGTAAAAGAATTTATTGAGAGATCACTATGATCATGAACACTTGTTATCTCGCATAGTTAGTACAGAAGGTGGTCAGCCTTTAGTACTTGACAAGCAATTAAACAATAGTTGGTATCCTACTAGGCTTCTATCACACAGATAGACAGTCATTCGGCAATACCTCCCCTTCTGGAAGGGTTGTTCTTCTCAACTTACATGAAATGAAAAGAAGAGAAAAGAACGAACTGAAGAGAATTGTATATATAAAAAAAAATATACTGCCACAAAATATCTGGCTTGGAACCTACCTCTGAACTATAGAGGTTTGTCATAGGAGAACGAAACATATGAGTATTTATATCAACATCAAGTATTATAGCATCGTATTTCCCAGGCCTAAATATTTCTATTCCGTCCATCATTCTATGGACCCATGCTCTTCCTCGAGCTTATACACAATCACCTTTGAAACTCCCTCGATTTCGAAAATTGAACCTGGGATCTCATTTTAGACATCACCGTTACTAGAGTTCTATGCTTGCACCGCAACCTTCCTCATATAGTAATACGACTCTCTTTTCATAAGAGGGAATAAATATTCAATAGGTAGATACTCTACTTAATTAGTCTATCAATGATAACTTATGCACTACCACGACCCGTTTAGTGGTACTCAATCTCAACATCCATTCCAATACAACTCTCACGGTTGTAATCAGCTCATTACTCGCAGAATCATTGCTGCATTACTATGGCCCACCGTTGACCTACTGTAGTCATTCATTTTCCATGAAGTCTTAATAGCTAACCATACGGAGTCCATACATGTCGTATCAAATCCTTCTAAGGAGTTAACATAACCACCAATCACAATTCATGAAGAACACTCCAAACTCTGACGTACTTTCATGACATGAAGCAGATAAAATTGCAGAAGAGTTTCAATCAAAGCAACGATAGCAGGTTAATACCATTCTTAATCATATGCCTTAAATAGAAGACTTAACTCAAAGGTTCGTCTAGTCCTTTTGGAAACATGGTCCTGGCTTATCCCAAGATAGGACCTCCTAAGATAGATAGCCCGTTCATGGCGATTACACGAATTAAACTTTTACCAACTACTATTACGGTTGGGTATTGCACAGTCATCAGAAGGAATGTTAATCTTCTAAACCATAATACAACCTTCACAGTTTTAACCATCATCACTGTATTCCTCTGGCACAAGCACCTATAATTATCCTCTTACCTTTAAAGTGTCGGCCACCTCTTTGGCCTTTCCTGATATTAAAATTTCCTTATAGTCAATGTCATTTTAACCACCTCCAAATAAATTTTCTACCTTATTTCAATCACTGCTTTTGTGAAGATGTATTCCTTAAAATCTGATGAGTAAAAAAAATATCACCATTTTTCCATAAGTTATTGCCTCAGTCTTTAGAGGTTAATCACTGTCACGACTGACTCTCAATCATACTTAGAACATCTTTTATCTTAAGTCCTAATTGCCCTGAATAATTTCGACCTTTACTGGTTCGATCCATACTTTCTCGTGGTTTAACACGTGCCCCACTTGGCATCATTATAATTATGTCATATTTCCTTTATCAACATTTTTATTCTTGAGAATTTCGAATATTTCCTTTCTCCTTGTAAAACCTCTAAGGTTATCCTTCAATCGTTCATCCTGTATTCCCTATATATAGGGCATATCAAAATACCATTTACTAATACTAGAACCATTGTCTATATACTTCTGAAAAATTTCTCCACTGATCTTTAAAGGTTATTATTACCTTAATCCTTTCCAATTCATACTGTCAAAACTCATACTATCCCTATTAAGGGTGAAATTCCAACCTTTATGCATTCCCCTAGGATTCGTTTTAAGTTACCGATGTTCTATCCTTAATTCCACCTTTAAAAAGGTACAAGCATCCTTCCATAGATAAATAAAGTCATATATCCCTAATAAGGGTATCTTATTCAATCATTTCCACCTCGATAGTCTATACCGAATTTCACAATAGCATCCTTATTCAAGTTAAGGTCAATCCACATGGCCTCCAAAAGATAAAAATGGTTATCCGCTTTTCTTTCCTGATTTGGTAATGATCACATGGATGATCTGGAAGATATTGGTCGTGTTCAACGTGAACTTCTTCTTAATAAATCCTTATTTACTTTTGTTGTTTATCTCAACAGTCATCTCAATGTTGGGATATCTTTCATACCTGGCGTCTCCCTTCCTGGGTATCAAGCCACCGGTCTTACACTTCACATTCTTGAAGGTCACTTCCTTCATCCAATTTTCTTAATTTCTTACTTTCTTGTCTCCTCAGTCTATCCGCGTCTCATTATTTATCCTTCGAACTATCTCAAGGTTTCTTCGAATCCTCCCAACTTACAGGGGATAATATATATGTATCTTTTATGCCCTCAACCATTAATTTTAACTCATGGTGAATCACCCTCATCCTGACGATTACATACTTTTCTATTTCTATTACTACGAGTCTTTAGGGTTTCCTCATACCCAACTTCCTTATCATTCCTCAAACTCTATTGCCTTTATATTCCTTTCTCTTGTCATTATTTCATGAACTAACACAACATAAGCATTGATTTCAAACATCCCGTCATTCTGGATTCGTGTCCTCAGAACGAATCTTGACAACTTTTACAACTTAGATTCATAATTTATCATACTCGTCTGCCTTTGTTCTGACTCTAAAGCTTTTACACTATCTCCTTATCTTTGGGAATTACTTTCCCGAAAACAATTGACTGGACTTAAATCAGTTTATTATAATCTCTTACTCCGTGCCTTCCTTGGTCTTTCACCAGCGGGTGGTCTCTCTCTTAGGAGGGTAAGTGACAAAAATAGTCCTTTTGAGATTCGTCAATCATTTAGAATCTCAAATGATTCCTATATTTCCTTTAGCCAGGCTCTTGCCTCGATTGGGCCAGCTTGTTCCTTGGAACTCTGAGAGCTTAGCGACTTAGAGGTCCTGAAAGAATTTCACACCACATTGTTTCCTCAAGGTGGTGGTTGGGAATAAAATATAAGTTCTGTTTAGACAGGTTCATGAATTTCCGTATAGGAGTACCGTCTCGGGTCTCCTTATCTCGCTCGACTTTTGCTTTCTTAGTCTAAATATTTCTTCCTACTCCCCATAATTGGAGTCATCTTTTAATTTAAAATCTTCATTTTCCACTTTATTATATTCCGGGTTCTTTATATCTTAATTGCAACCTCCCTGATTATCACGTTCCAGGTTTGCGCTTAATCTTTTTCCTTGTGGGGGCATATTACTTGGAAAATTTTGAGAATCTCCGGATATTTGTCTTATTTACTTTGCTTAAGTCTTCCCCTCGTTTAGTCCTTGCACGATTGCAAATTATGAATTCTTAAGTTCGATAAACTTCATGACACTCTCTTAAGTGTTAATAGAGCAATTAACAATGTGATTTATCACAAACAAACTGACCTGAACTGAAATTAACGAATATATACATAACCATTTGTTCGAGGGTACAACAACTGAACATATTAAAGAGGATTACATCATTTGAACTTATCGCTCCTATTCCAAAAGTACTACCGTAGATAGTCATCTCATCATTAAAACTAATCATTCATAACTTAGGCTAATCCTCCAAAAGCGGTGCTATATGAAACCCTTGTTTGATTGCTTTGGCTCTACACACTACCATGGATTAAGAGATGCGAGCACGCACGACATCCCTAACCTGCTCCATCACAGAGGTGATGAGGTCTAAGATAGTCGCAGGTAGAGCCGGATCAACCTGACCCTCAAGATGGCCTCTAGCTGTAACACGGGTGGTAGCCTCAATCCTTTCCATGCTATACGCTAATCCTGCCGGAAGTATCCCGCCCTCAATCCTTGGTGCAGTAAGTCGATCCAACAGATCACTCCTAACATTACGGGCCTCAGACAGGCCACCTAAAGTCATATAATAATTGGCGATAAGAGAAGCCTGAGTGGTAGCATCTAGCAGTCCATGGGGTGCAGGTGGTGCAGACCCAGGAGATCCAAATGGATAACCAAGCACGGTATCAGGTGACAATGGTTCAGGGGATAAAGGTGGCATTTCCTCAGTATGTGCTGGGCTCTGTACAGGGGAGGGAACAGGAATTGGTGGAACCTCATGGGTGTCTACAGGAGCCTCTGGAAGAGGGTCTGATACTGGTATAATTGGTGTCGTGAAAGGCCCCACTCCTTCTGCCCTCATTAACCTTTGTGCCCTTGGTAACTCTTCATCCTCTAGTGCCACCCTTGCGGCCATTCTTGCTCTGGTAGTCGCCCTGACTACGGTCATCAGTTCCTCAGCGGTCCTCTCTTCATTCTCATCAGGATCCTCCATGAGATCCTCTTCAGCCACAATTGTTGGGTCCCAATGTGTTTGTAGAAGGGGGGGTTGAATACAAACAGTACCGAATAATCGAATTAAATGCGGAATAAAAAATGTGAAACAAAATTCAAGTTAAATAAAAATATTATTAAACTTGAAATGTGTTACAACAACTTTATCGATTACAAGGTATTAATCTCAAATCAATTATCACAAATCTAGAATAAATTCGACATGAACTTTTTCTATTTTTGCAATATTTAGAATCAAATGCTAAACGCGATTTGAGATTAAGTTCTAGGGATTTTGATCCGCTAGATTGTTACACAAGAACAAGATAAATAATTCTAGTGGTTTGGATTTAACATTAACAAACTAGAAATTGATCTTGAATTTCTGCAGATGAAGGATGATATTTTTCAGAGGCGGCTGCTTTTCTTGTTCTTGACTTGTGTTTTTAATGATTGATTATTGAAAAGAAGGTCTTCTGCTTCTTTTTAATCAACAAACCAATAGAATTGAATTGGCATGACAATCCTATAGCTGGCAAGACTTTCGGTAGGACAATTGAATGAACTAGCAAGACAATCTGAATGAACTAGCATGACAATCAGAATGAACTAGCAAGACAATTATCCTCCTAGAGTAACTTTCGGTATGACAATGGAAAATGGCCTAGCATGACAATCGGTATGACAATCCAGATTGTCATGCTAGTTCATTTCCATTTGTCTTGCTGATTTAAGATTTGAATTTAATCCAATTAAACTTCTGAAAATTCCTAAAATTAATTCAGAATTAATTAATCAATTAATTCAATTAATAAATAAATTATTCTTCGCAGATATAATTTATTTTCTTAATTAAATTAGATGAATTAATTAATTAATAGAGAATTAATTCTAGTCTTGAGCAGCAACCATTCTTCTGCAAATCTTCTGAAAATCACTGAAAATTATGAATCAATTCCACCACTTCAACGTTGACACTCGATGTACTGTCTGGTTCATGAGTGACTAACTTCCGTGACGTTTCTTCATGTCTTGACTCTGACACTTTGATTTTCTTCAGATTAAATTCTTGTAATTAATTGATACTCTGACGAGATCTCTGTCACTTGATTAAATCCACGATCTTGATTTATATCACTGAGGCATGATCAACTTCTTGAACTTCTTCCAGTGAATTAACTCCTCAAGTCTGTAGATGAACCTTGTTTCTGAATCCTTTGACAGATATTACTTTGCGAGATCTCTTTGACGGTCGATCCACTTTTTACTTATTACATTCTTATTTGAGTTGAGTTGAATCCTCGAATATACAAATAGGTCTATGACATATGACTTACAACAATCCTTTTCGGAATAACATCCTCAACCGCAACATTCTCTATCTGAACCTCATCCGGTCCCTTATTAGGGTACTCCATCGGATTCACAATTTGATCTCCAACTTGTAATAAAACATCCTCATGTTGATGCTCCTGAACCTCAAGGTTCGGTGCTCCGCTGCCCTATACGAGAACGAACTATGTTACTATCACGATACTTATAAGGGTTCCCGTAAGGGTTTTATCTGTCAGTGCTACGTTAGGTAGCCCGACTATGAACTTGGCAAGAGTTCTTATTATCTTAGTGAACTTATTATCTTAACGTCACATCATCTCTGAGGTTTATAACGCTTAGCTCTGATACCATTTCTGTAACACCCCCAGATCCGGGGTCGGGGATCCGGGTCGTCACGAGTTCCATTTCCCTTAATAACATTCAATCTTAATAATTACTCAACTACTCTGCACTGTGACCCCACAATAAACACACACACCACACGTTATAGTCTCAGAGATGAACATCCAAAAAAATAATCACAAGTCCTTATATTCCACAATTATCTGCCAATACACCTTAAAAGGTTTTCTGACTAAATTTACATTTCTTTGGCATTATTACAATTCATAAATATACATAAATCTGGTACATCAGAAGTTGAAAGCCTAGCCTATTGGTAGTTCCTACCTCAGCTACGGCGGCATCAGTGCTTCTAGAAAACTGCGGAACGTCTCCTAACCTCTTGCGAATCGGGAGCTTGGTCCGGTTCATCTTATCTATCTGATGTTGTGTGATGAAAGAAGAAAGCAAGGGTGAGCAGCAAGCCCACCAAAATAATATGTATAATGATTAACAATATATGAGCCTACTCATAATACTCATGAAAGTCTTGGTCAAAAGAAATGAACCAAGTTGATATCTTAATGCGATGAAGTCGCAAAATATTCAGTATATATATATACATATATACTTTTCAAAATATTGGAAGTCCTCTTCCATGCATAATATACACAAAGTCCCAGTGTATAACTGTATAAAAATATCGTTGCAAGGTGATCTCATATATCTAACCTTGTCTCAACGTTTTTCTGAAAATCTTTGTCATGCATAAGATAATCATTTACTAGATATAAGTTTAAAAGATGAAGTTACAAGATACTCCAATATACTTATATCTTTTCCAAATACTACTTGAACTACCACCATTCAAGTTATAATTAGTTTCAAAGTTCATCACCCAGATGAGACTACAAGATAAGACTTGCATAGATTCAATCTTTGAAATATCATTATAAATAATGAAGTTACGAGATACTTCATTAAGTCCTGATATATATATCCATATATGTATATATATCTCATACATTTCCTGAAAATCTCTGTCATGTAAAGTATGAACAGAGTTATAATATCCAATGAATTTTGGAAAGGAAAAGAATTTTGGCATAAACCAGATATCTTGCTGATCAGGCAAAGATACCAATAAGTAACCTTTTCTACTGTAGATGGATGAATTCCTCACCGGTCATCACCCTGGCCGCATTAGGACCTCGCGCTAGACCGTTACCCGGCCACTCACGCGTTGATGGACTGCCACCCAGCCACTTACACATTCATAGACCGTACCCCGGCCTGTCACTTATGCCGACTCAATCAGATGGACTTACTTCCCGAACATTGGGCAAGTAATCAAATTGTTTTCTCAAAACAGCAACCATGTTGCGAATATAAAATACACCACAGAGCCGGATCCCCAAGATTTTGAGCGAATATTCAAGTCTCCTTCGAAAGGAAGATCTTAAATCGGAAAACGAGTTTTGGGATCCGCTCTAACTTTTAAAATTATTTTGAAGACTCGAAAACATTTTTAAGAATGTTTGGAGTAAAGCTGATTTAATGAAATAAATCAGTCCCGATATATTAGAAAATATCTGAATATTATTATTTAAATAATATTCCCATAAAGAATAATCTTTATAAAAATAATTGAAGTAGAAGTTTTAAAACTTATACTTGAAACGAGTATTAAATAACCAAAGATACACTTATATGAAAGTATTATCTTTATTTGAATAATCGAAAATAAGTTTGATTATTAACACCTTATTCTTTAATAAAATAAAGAATATATTTCAGTAATAAGCGGAGTCATAATACCTCGAATGAATATTATAAATAATATTCATTAAATAAAATAAAGGAGTCATACATCCTCAAATGAATATTCAAATAATATTCAATTAATAAAATAAAAGGAGTCATAAGCCCTCGAATGAATATTCAAGATAATATTCATTAATAAAATAAAGTTATCGAATAAACCTTATTCGATTAATAGTTTTGAAAACTATAACCATATATATATATAAATATATATATATATATATAAAATCTACTCGGGATCCTCGACTCCCGGTTTTAGAAAATGTTATCACCTTTGGGTCCCTATACTAAGGGTATATGCAAATTACTGCTATTCTCTAGCATAGGTATTATCAACTGAACCAACAAATATATATGGCAAGAATACGAAACAGGCATGCATATATATACCATATCAGCATGCTTCAATATATCGCAACATTTGCTAATTAACCAACATGCATCTATCGCAAGATAATGCATATACATATATTCATCGCAACAACAGTATAACGGGTAGAAAACTTGCCTGAGCGACTTGGGGTGATAAAAGGCTCGGGACGAGTCTGGTAACCTATAAACAACAAGTAAGTTGGAATTAAACCAAAGTCACTTGTAAATCTATACTTTAACTAACTTAGACTCTAACGCTTGTTTTGCGCTTACTGATTTGCTTAAGTCACCCGGGTACCCTCGGCTCCACCATTTTTAATAATTTAATCCTTTACGAGTTTTAAGGCGATTCCTTCGCGAGTGTCTTACCAACTGCCTAACACACTTACCATAAATGTTTCATACATTAATTAACCCTTTTTGGTCTTTAACCTATGTTTCAAAGTAAGGCGAGGGGAAAAGTTTCGTTCGCGAAACGCCGTTACTTGAAACGGTCGTTTCTCCTAAACCGTGCATCGGAATCGAATGAACTATATATCAAAACGAAGCTCGTAACATGAGCTATCTAAACATGGAAGTGGTAATAATCTAGCAGGGGGTTCTCGGGTCCTAATGCTATGCACAAAAACAGTCCAAAGAAAATCGGACGTTACGACGGCTATGTTTACGTGATTTCCAATATTTTAAACCATTCAAAACCCTCCCAATTCAACCTCAAATCCAACATACAACCAACATCCATCCTTATCACATCATAACAACCTTAACCAATTCAATTTTAACATTCATACTTATGCCTAAGCTTAACTTTAACCATACTTAAGTTCTTTTAATCAAAACCACAACATTTACCATTCCATTTCACTACCATTTCAATTCCCAAACTCTAATCACAACAACGAGCTACAATATCATTCTACTAATCAAAATCATCTTATAATACATAGGAATCTAGGGTTTGGAGATGGTATACCTTCCTTGAAGTGGTGGGAGGAGCTAGGAAGCCTGAAGAAGCTTTGAGAAGTCTTAGGAATGCTTGGATCTTCAAGGAAAACAAGAAAAACTTCAAGTTAAAAACTTGAAAACACTATTCATAGCCTTCTTCTTTGATTAAATGGAGAAGATGGAAAAGGAATTGATGGCTTAAACTCATGATATACCCCTAACTAAGCATGAAGATGATTAGGGAATTAACTCACCAATTTAGGAAGCTTGGATCTTTGATTTTGAATTTCTTGCTCTTTTGAATAGTAAATAGCCGAGAGCTTCTTCAAGAACAAGCCTTGGTTCTTTTTGATTTTGATGAAAATGATTTTACTTGGCTTGGTTGCTTTGTTTTTGTGTTTGATTTAGTCAATTACCTTGTTGCCCTTGAATTTGTGTGGTTCTCATTCAACCACACCTCCTTCCTTCCCATGTCATGCTTGTGTCATTCTCATGATATCATCCTCCCCTCCTTGTCCTCTTTCTATTGGTTGGATGACATCATCCCCACTAATCCCCTTGATTAACTTCCTAATCGTTTGCCTAATGACCGCTGATCTGTTATACGGTTCGCTTAACTTTCGTTTTCGTTTATCGTTTGAGGGATCATACCCGGGATCTTATTACTTAGGTTCCCTTAACCTTTCTCAATATATTGTATTCCTTTTATGATCCTCTCTTATAATCCTTTAATTTAAATCCTTTTTATCCTGTTACCTTATACTCAATTCTTTCCGTATCTATTGGATTTCCGGGAAAATCAAAGTGTTCGGAATTGGATTCTGACGATCTTTACATACACTTATATACCACATAGAGTACTAATAATATTCCATAAGATCAATAACAGAACCCCTACATAGCGTGGCATGAAAATTTTTCTCATTCAGCAAAAATACTATTCATAAGGGTTTCAAAAATTTCCAAAAATTGGGGTTATTACATGAACCTATGCTAGCATGGCAATTTCTAAATCCTTAAATTCACTTTCACTTCATTAAGAATTAACACACTATCTTATAAGTTCATGACGCTCATAAGACAAATACGCACAACCAATACTAGGATATCATACAATCACCACACACTAAGGTATCGAAACAAATCAACTAAATAAATCCATAAATAAATCCGCTAGAACCCCACGATAACGATTAGCCCATAATCAGACTCAACATCAACGTGGGTTCCGATGAAAGCATGGTATAATAAATGTAGTCTTTATAATGAATAATCAAACAAAGTTAACACAAGAGTATAGGTTCAACAAAACAAAAAATGAGCATCTAATATTACAACTCAAAACAAAGATTTATAAGAATAAACTAGATTGTCTTCATCTTTGTTGAATTGTGCTATAGATCTCTTGTCGTCTTCTCCTTAGTTCTGATATGTCTCTGACTTGATATCTTATGAAAAACAACCTAAAGTTTTTTATATAACAGCCCCATGTAATGTAGAAGTCTTTTTCTCAAAAGCCAAGTAGAAACAAGATTTTGCCATCCTGACATGGCGCGGTCGCGCGCTGGCTCTCAGTAGTTTGGGCGCGGCCGCGCGCTTGATCAGCGCGGGCGTGCTGGGCTTCTGCCAAAACTTTGACTTCTTCTCTTTCTTACAGTTTTGAGCCGGTCTTCACGAGCTTTATTCCTTGGACACCATCCTAACACCATATTAGCATCAAATCAATGCTAATTCACCTCATTCTCAGATTAATGCCTGAAATGCAAAAACATTAGAAAACACATTAAAACACCAATAACTTGAGTACAAATACACCAATTCAAAGATTTACAAAGCGTAATAAAGTGTCATACATGCCACTCAATATACCCCCAAACTTGAATCGATGCTTGTCCTCAAGCATAAACAGACTCAGAAAAAATAGACATAAAAATGCATGAATGCAACTAAATGAATGCAACAATCCTCATAGAATAACTAAACCAGTCAACAAGCAACACCTCAGCAAATGCAGTTACTCGCATAAAGATCAACCAAACCTCTCAAATCAATCTACAAACTAAAGACGTTCATGTGTGTAACTGCTTACAGATATACTATCGCAACTAGATCAATAATCATGACTCAATACTTACCAAAGCAATCGCAAGTTTATAAATAGAATAAAAGCTAGACTCAAAATAACTTATAACACTTTAATTTTAATATCGGAGTTTAATCATGGATTCATGCTTTTATTTACAATAAAACAACACAAGTATGCTTATTAGATCGTGCAATGAGTGAGTCCATGAAAGACTTATACAATAGTACCCCTGTAGCGAGCGTTAGGTTAGCGGATCCTAGAATATAAAAGCCTTAGGTCACTAGGCAAGCCCCCTAAGAACTTAATAACTCGAGTACTAAAGAGCCCACTCGTGATCAATTATACATAACACTTTTTCCTTTTTTTCTCTTTCTCTTTCTTCACATTTCTGAATGAGTGTGTTTCGCTCCATCTCACTCAACCCTAGACTACTCATATAAATATGAGCCGACTACTAGCCATTTGACACCTAGCCACACAACTAGCAATGAAATCCAATTTCTCCAATTTTTAAATATCCATGTTAATTTATTACTAAGAGAATATCCTAAATTCTAAATATAAACAAGCGATTA
Source organism: Apium graveolens (assembly GCF_009905375.1). Lineage (NCBI taxonomy): Eukaryota > Viridiplantae > Streptophyta > Magnoliopsida > Apiales > Apiaceae > Apium > Apium graveolens. The sequence goes on along the minus strand of NC_133650.1, from coordinate 222,723,189 downwards.
AACCTCGACAAACAAATAAACCATGACCATGATCTAGTACTCTAGCAACCTATAAGACTTAGTGAAATACAATTGTCTCTAGCATGCAAATTAATTCGATAAGACTCAACATCACTAAATACGACATCACTACACTAGCATCAATATCACAGATTAAACGGAAAAATCATCTAATGGATCAATGTTATTATGCACATTCATGCAACTACATGAACAAATAAAAAAACAAATAATAAAAAAACTACCAAAAAAACAAACTACTACATGGCAAAATATGCAAAACTATATGCACTAAACTATCATGAATATGCAAACTAAATATGACTTACACAAACATATTCCTTCAACTACTACCTTCAAACTTAAAATATTCACTGTCCTCAGTGAAGGTAATAGTAAGGAATCAGGCATACCTACTGCGTATCAGAATCCTCACCCTCAACGGGTGGAGTGTCAGGCGTGTCTGGAGGCGGATACACGGAGTGTTCGCCAAATACTGGCCACTAGATGTCAACACTGGTGGCTCTGAAAGCTGTCCCAAGTGCCTGGGTAAGATCATGTGCAAACCGACTATGGAAGTCGTGCATCACATCCATTCTCCTCGCTAGACACCTATACTGCGTCGAACTCAAACCAGCTCCTACCTCTGCTCCTGCTGCCTCCTGCTGCCGCTACTGCGATAAACCAGCCTCCTCTCCTAACTGAGCTCTCCAAGCTGCTCGACGGGCCTGCGAAGAACCTCCCGCAGTAGCCTGGTCCATGGGTACACCACCGTGCAGATGATCATATGAATAACCAAGCCCTTTAGGATAGGACTTCCCTCCATACCACTCATGCATACTCAACAGTGTAGAACTGTCAATGGGAGCACTGGGAAGCTGTAGCTGCTCATGTGCGGGACAATAAACACCAACTGCCACGCACAGCTTCATCACAATGAACGCATAAGGTATAGCACCTGTAGTACCTCCTCTCAAGAATCTCAAAATCCTCTGATAAATAACTATCCCCAAATCAGTTTAATCGCCCTGAAGAATACCCCACAGCAAACGAGTACGCTCCACAGTAATCTCATGCACATGAGAAGATGGCATGATGTTAGCACAGATAAAAGAATTCCAAGCCCGTGCAAACTTGTTCATGCATGATGCAGGGAACGTGGAGTAATTAACAATGCCCCTCTTGAACTTCCAGTAAGTCTTAGGCACACACAGGGTTGCAACGATCAGATCCAAGTTGAAGTCCTCGGGAGTCTTATCATTCCAAGTGTCCAGACCGGGCTTCCTCATGGGCTTCTCAATCACCCTCCTAATGGCATCAGCAGTGTACTCTACCGTCATCCCCTTAATCACCGTGAAGCCATTCTTCTCCGCCTTCGCGTTAGCATAAAACTCCCGCACAATACTCATGGGCACAGCAGCGGGAGCCTCACAAAAAGGAACCCAACCCATCTCAAAAATCATCTCCAACAGCTTACCATCCTTCCCTGATGGCAGAAAACCTCGCTTCTTAGCAATAGGCTTCGAGAGAAGCCTCATGTACTCCTCTTCAGCCTCATGAGTAGAAAACCTTGGCCTCACACCACCCACAGATGAAGAATCGATGGTTTTGCTGCCAACTTGTGTTCTTTGTCTCTTCGGTACCATTGGGATTGAATAGGAGAGAATAAAAACTAAGTGTTGAGAGAGATTTGTGTTTGAGAATTTGTGAAGTGGTGGAAAAGTTTGTGTATAAGTGTGTGTATTTATAGGTGGAGATATGAGAATTAGATATGGAATAGAAGTGGGAATTGATTATGGGAAGCGTGGGAATAATGGGTTTAATTTGGAGAGGGAAATTTGGGATGTGGAAGAGTAAATTTCGGTTTGAAATTGATTTTATAGTTAAAATCCCGAAATTCCCTTAAAAACTGATGTTTTATAATATTTTTTTCAAACAGGATCGGGTGCGGGCGCGCTCACCTTCTGGAAAATCGGCGCGGCCGCACGCTAGATTAGCACGGGCGTGCTTGGCTACTGGAAAAATAGCGCGGCCGCACGTTGAATCAGCGCGGGCGTGCTTGGCTACTGTAGTTGGCCCTGAATTTTTTTCTTTCTCTGATTTTTTTGTGTTTTTCTCCTTTCTTCTTGCTTCCTCTACCTACTAATGTACAACAAACTTGGGTTGTCTCCCAAGAAACGCTTCTTTTACGTCGCTAGCTCGACATAGAACCTTGAGCTCAAACGGCCAATAAAATGACACTAACCACCTCGCGGCTTGTTGTGTCATCATAGTAATGCTTCAACCTCTGACCATTTACCTTGAATGCTTGGCCCAGATCACTTTCAAAAATTTCCACCGCTCCATGTGGAAACACAGTTTTGATTATGAAGGGCCCTGACCACCTTGACTTCAACTTTCCAGGAAAAAGATGGAGACGTGAGTTAAACAAAAGAACTTGTTGCCCCAGCACAAATGATTTAAGCACTAGATCCCTATCATGCCACCTCTTGACTTTCTCCTTGTATATTTTGTTATTCTCATAAGCTTGAAGTCTAAACTCGTCGAGTTCATTCAATTGAAACATCCTCTTCTTTCCAGCTGCATCCAAGTCAAGATTCAATTTCTTCAAAGACCAATATGCCTTATGCTCTAGCTCCATAGGTAAATGACACCCTTTACCATAAACCAACTGAAATGGTGACATTCCCAGTGGAGTCTTATATGCTGTTCTATACGCTCAAATAGCTTCATCAAGCTTAAAAGACAAATCTTTCCTCGATGGACACACAACTTTCTCTAAAATGCACTTGATCTCTCTATTTGATACCTCAGCTTGACCATTTGTCTGAGGATGATAAGCCGTAGCAATGCGATGATTCACATTATACCTTTGCATCATAGCAATGAACTTGCGATTGCAAAAATGCGACCCCTCATCACTGATTATGACTCTTGGAGTTCCAAACCTTGTGAATATCTGCTTGTGAAGAAAATTAAGCACCACTTTCACATCGTTTGTTGGCAATGCCTTAACTTTAACCCATTTTGACACATAATCAACCGCCAACAAGATGTACTGATTGTTACAAGATGAGATAAATGGCCCCATGAAGTCAATTCCCCACACATCGAAGACCTCAACCTCGAGAAGCACATTAAGAGGTATCTCATCCCTCTTAGACATTTTACCCACACGTTGACATTGATCACATTTCAAAACAAACTGGTGAGCATCTTTAAACAAGGTTGGCCGAAAGAAACCTGCTTGAAGAATATGAGCTGCTATCTTTTCTCCACCATAATGTCCTCCATAAGCCGTTGAGTGGAAATCTCGCAAGATCCCCCCGTTTCGCTGTAAGGAATACATCTTCTGATGATTTGGTCAGCTCCTTGTCGAAAAAGAAATGGCTCATCCCACATGTACCACTTCACTTCATGTAGAAAATTCTTCCTTTGAGCATATGATAAGTCGGGAGGCATGATATTACTCACAAGGTAGTTCACAATATCTACAAACCACGATTCTTCTTCTTGCACTCCAAACAACTGCTCATCGAGAAAAGACTCATTTATCAACGTCTTGTCCAATGAAGTAGCATTAGGGTTCTCTAAACGTGAGAGATGATCAGTGACTTGATTTTCACTCCCCTTTCTGTCCTTGATCTCTAGTTCAAATTCTTGAAGCAAAAGAACCCATCTTATCAATCTAGGCTTTGAGTCCTTCTTTGAGACGAGATAACGAATTGTAACGTGATCAGTGAAAACTCTCACTTTAGTCCCAAGTAGATAAGATCGAAATTTTTCAAAACCATAGATAATAACCAAAGTTCTTTTTCCGTAGTAGTGTAATTCAGTTGAGTACCATTTACGGTCTTGCTAGCATAGTAGAGAACATGAAATATGTTGTTCTTCCTCTGCCCAAGAACTGCTCCAACTGCATAGTCACTTGCATCACCCATCATCTCAAAAGGTTCATTCCAATCAGGTGCAGTTATGACAGGTGCCGTGATTAAACTCTTCTTCAATGTCTCAAAAGCTGCAAGTCACTCGCCATCAAACTTGAAAGGGACATCTTTCTCTAGCAAACTGCACAACGGCTTTGAAATCTGTAACACCCCCAGATCCGGGGTCGGGGATCCGGGTCGTCACGGTCTTTCTTTCCACAATATCACTTAACTTAATTAATAATAAATAACCTCATGCTGTGACCCCACATTAACGCACACCACAACCCGTTATAGTCTCAGAGTTGAAATTGAAATAAGTACAAGTCCTTGAATCCACAATTTAAAAGTTATTACAACCCAAAATGATTACTTGATAAGTTTACAGTTATTTGCCATTATCTGCCACAAGTTATAATTATACAATATTTGTTTCCCAAAAGTAGAATGCCTGATCTACCAATAGATCTACCTCTGCAGCTATAGCAGCTACAACATCAACGGGAAGACGTGGGACGCTTCCCACGCGCTTGCGCTGGGTCTGCTTGAGTCTGGCCATCTTTCCTAACTGTTGTTGTGTGATGAAGAAATGAAGCAAGAGTGAGCATTACAGCTCGCAAGATAATATATAGTGTAAACAATAATGCAAGTATCTAAATGGATATCTTACTGGAAACCTTTATCAAGTGTAAGGTAGATACTTACTGGATATAAGCTTAAAGGAAGATGAAGTTACCAATTACTTCTCTATACTTATACCATTTTATAAAGCTACTTGAACTACCACTGTTCAAAGTATTATAGGTTTCAAAAGGTCATCCCATAGATGAGACCACAAGTTAAGACTTGAATAGATTCAATCTTTGATATATTATTGAATGAAATGAAGTTACGAGATACTTTATTCAGTCCCGATATATATATCCACATATATATCTTTTATACATTTCCTGGAAACCTCTGTTATGTAAAGTATGAACATAGTTTGTAACATCCAATGAATTTTGGAAAGGAAAATAATTTTGGCATAAACCCGATATCTTGCTGATCAGGCAAAGATACCAATAAGTAACCTTTTCTACTAGTAGATGGACGAATTCCCCACTGGTTATCACCCTGGCCGCAATAGGACCTTATGCTGGACTGCCAATCAGCCACTTACGCATTTGATGGACTCCCACTGAGCCACTTACACTTTTATGGACGCCCACTGAGCCCATGTTGCTTATGCCGACTCAATAGATGGACTTACTTCCCGAACGTTGGGTAAGTAATCAATTCATTTATCAAAACAGCAACCTCGTTGCGAATATAAAATACACCACTGAGCCGGATCCCTCAGGTTTTGAGCGAGTATTTAAATCCCCTTCGAAAGAAAGATCTTAAATATAAAAATGAGTTTTGGGATCCGCTCTAACTTTTAAAAATCATTTTGAAGACTCGAAAACATTTTTAAGAATGTTTGGAGTGATGCTGATTTAATAAAATAAATCAGTCCCAATATATTTGGAAAATATCTGAATATTATTATTTAAATAATATTCCCATAAAGAATAATCTTTATAAAAATAATTGAAGAAGAAGTTGTAAAACTTATACTTGAAATGAATATTAAATAACCAAAGATATACTTATACGAAAGTAATATCTTTATTTGAATAATCAAAAGTGAGTTTGATTATCGACACATTATTCTTTAATAAAATAAAGAATATTAATTAGTAAATAATCGGAGTCATAAGTCCTCGAATGAATATTCAAAATAATATTCATTAATAAAATAAACGGAGTCATAAGCCCTCGAATGAATATTCAAAATAATATTCATTAATAAAATAAACGGAGTCATAAGCCCTCGAATGAATATTCAAAATAATATTCATTAATAAAATAAACGGAGTCATAAGCCCTCGAATGAATATTCAAAATAATATTCATTAATAAAATAAACGGAGTCATAAGCCCTCGAATGAATATTCAAAATAATATTCATTGATAAAATAAACGGAGTCATAAGCCCTCGAATGAATATTCGAAATAATATTCATTGATAAAATAAACGGAGTCATAAGCCCTCGAATGAATATTCAAAATAATATTCATTAATAAAATAAAGTTATCGAATAAACCTTATTCGATTCATAGTTTTGAAAACTATATCTATATATATATATAAATATATATAATATACTCGGGAACATCGACTCCCGGTTTTAGAAAAATGTCCACCTTTGGGTCCCCTATACTAAGGGTATACGCAACTACTGCTTATCTCTATCATAGGTATTATGCAACTATAAGCATTTGAATCAACAGATATATATCAAGATTACGAAACAGATATGTATATATACCATATCACATGCTCCAATATATCGCAAGATTTGCTAATTAACCATCATGCATCTATCACAAGATAATGCATATACATATTTATACATCACAACAACAGTATAACAGGTAGAAAACTTGCCTGAGCGACTGGGGGTGATAAATGGCTTGGGACGAGTCTGGTAACCTATAAACAACATATAAGTTGTAATTAAACCAAAGTCGCTTATGAATCTATACTTTAACCAATTAGACCCTAGCGTTCGCTTTTTCCCTTAACGATTCACTTAAGTCGCTCGAGTACCCTCGGCTCCACCATTTTTAATAAATTAACCATTAAGGGTTTTAAAGAGATTCTTTCGCGAGTACCTTACCAACTGCCTAATCCACTTTACATAAATGTTTCATACTCCAATTAGTCATTTAAGGTCCTTAACCAATGTTTCAAAGTAAGGCGAGGGGTAACGGTTCGTTCGCGAAACGCCGTTACTTAAAACGGTCGTTTCTCCTAAACCGTATATCGGATTCAAACGAACCACATATCAAAACGAAGCTCGTAACATGAACTATCTAATCATGGCAATGGTCAAAACCTAACAGTGAGTTCTAGGGTCCTGATGTTAAGAGCAAAAACAGTCTAAAGTAAATCGGACATTACGACGGCTATATTTACGCGATTACCAATTTTTATTCTACTCCAATTCAACCACAAACCAACCACAATTAAACCATACAACCAAACTCCATCCATAACTCACTACAACAGCCCCAACACCTCAAGTTTTTTCTAATTTATATTAATCTCAAACATGAACTAAAACTATTCTTAAGTTCTTTAACTAATAACCAAGATTTACAACTCCAAAAACATCACAAAACCAACTAATCTCTACATACACAACAATCAAGCCTCTTATGAACTATAATACTCATATTAAGCTCTTAACATTCAATAACAAAGCTAGGTTAAGAGATTATACCTTCCTTGTGAGTGGGAGTAACTAATTAGCTTGGAATCACCATTGAAAGTCCTTACCCAAGCTTAATCTAAACAAAAACTCAAGAACAAAATTTTAAGTTCTTGAAAAACACTATTCACCCTCTTCTTCCATGAATTTTAGGAAGAGATTGTGAAGGAATTTGAAGTTCAAACTTATAGGATAGCTATATCTATGCATAAGGAACCTTAGATAATTACCTCACTAATTAACAAAGCTTGGAACTTGGATTTGGGTTTTTCTTTCCTTGCAAAATGAAAGGGGCAGAGAGCTTTTGCTTGAAAATGGGAAGTCAACTTTGTGTTTTTGGTGTTATGATTTGTTTGTTGGTTGTTTTTTCCTTTTGTTTTAATTAATTACCTTTTAACCATGGTGATTTTTGTGTGGCTTGAAATCAACCACACTTCCTTCCTTTTTGGTCATGCTTAGGTCATCATTCTTATGTCATCTTCCCATGCTTGTCCTCTTCTTATTGGTTTCATGACATCATCATCACTAACCTCTTTGATTAGCTCCTAATTACTTGGCTAATGACCGCTGATCTGTTATACGGTTCGCTTAAATTTCGTTTTCGTTTATCGTTTGAGGGATTATACCCGGGATCTTATTACTTGGGTTTCCTTAACCTTTCTCAATACATTATATTCCTTTTATGATCCTCTCTTATAATCCTTGAATTTAAATCCTTTTTATCCTGTTACCTTATACTCAATTCTTTCGGTATCTGGTGGATTTTCGGGAAAAAAATCAAAGTGTTTGAATTTAGATTCTGACGATCTTTACATACACTTATATATCATATAGAGTGTTAATAAGATCTCAGAATAACAACAAAAGAACCCCTACATAGTGTGGCATGAAAAGTTTTCTTATTCAGCAATATCAGCAAAAACACTATTCATAAGGGTTACAAAAAAGTTCAAAATTTTGGGGTTATTACAGTTGTTATTCCTAATGAACTAACAATGAGATTTACAGAAGGGGGGTTGAATGTAAATCTCAAAACTTTTTCAAGTTTTGAGCAGTTTCAAAGGCTATTTGTTTAAGATAAACAAGTGTATGAATTGCTTTAAGCTAATACAGACAGATATATATTCAAACACTAATGTAAAGAACACAACAGACCTTAAAAACTTTTCTGGTGGATTGTTGTTCCACCAGAGATGGTATTTCAGAAAATCTGTGATTCAAGAAGTTGATCACAGCTGCGTCCTAGTACAAACTAGATAATTTTTCTCTCAAGATTTTTCTAAACAGCTCTGGAAAAATTCTTTTCTAATTACTAGCTGCTGCTTGGTTTATATATCACCAAGTTTACAAGTGAAGACAAAGATAAAAGTACAATAATAAAATAATTTCTCCACTTGTTTCTTCTCCATTTTACTCCAGTGCATTGTTGACTATTGCCTCTTTATACTAGAGTAAAACGGCTGCTTTTTCTGATGTTCCTGAAATAGGCTACCACATCTCAGTTGTCTCTGTCAACCCATGTGCCTCTGTTTGTAGGTACAACTACCACTTGTCAACTGCTATTTAACAGAACATCCATTGAAGCCTTCATCCGTTGATGGCTTTATCCGTTGATGTGTTAGCAGTTGAAGCTCTATCCGTTGATGCACTCATCCGTTGAAGGATGTTATCCGTTGAAGCTTTAGAGACATCCGTTGAAGCTTTGTTTCTCATCCGTTGAAGGTCTTTAAGTTATCCGTTGACACCATTTCATTTATACAAAATTACAAGGCATGAAATACTTACAATTGGCCTTCCTATCTGCATATCCTCTAGTAGTCAACATGACTTATAATTTCCCTCAACATTTAAGAATTATATCTCAAATTCAGAGACTGAAATATGCTACAACACTAGACTTATTTCTAAGTAAAGCTACACCATCAACGGATAGCCAAAATGGTCTTATCCGTTGAGGCTACAAACACTAGATTTCTACTTAAGTGTTTTGTTAAACATATCATCAAACTAATGCACATATATTCCTAACAATCTCCCCCTATTTATGTCTATAAGAATTGTAGACATAAATTCAAGGTTAACTTGATGATAACAAAACACTTAACAAATATATGAACTGAAACTAAGTAGAAATTTAAAAGTGCTGCAAAAGTGTATGTACTAGAAGGTAATTGAAGATTTACAGTATTTCCAAGGGTGCTCCTCTAGCCTGAGCAAATCATCTTTTTCTTCTTTGTTCCCTGGTTTTCTTTCCTAGCCCTTTGTCATTTTCCTCAATTTGGAGTTGGAGTTGTCTGAAGAATTCAGCTTCATCTTCATCACTGATATCCAACTTAGATTGCATTTCTTTGAGAGTTTCATTGCTGGCAATCTTGAGTTGGTCTTCAAGTCTGAAAAATCTTCTGACTCCTTTATCATCTCTGAATTCCATCAACCAATGAGGTGATTTGTGAATTGTAGTTCCCCTTTCTTGAATGAGTAAGGTTCTGGGCAAAGCATTGGGCTCCCTCCAAGTTTTCCTTATGTTGGCAATCTTGTTGAGAATTTCAGTCTTGGCAGTCCTGGTAAAGCCAGAATCCTTTTGTATGGCTGAAAAGACTCTGATCAAGGTATAGTAGCCTTCATTCAGAATCCTGTAGAGAGGCCATGTTCTTTCCCCAGCTCCTTTGTATCTGAACACCAATCTCTCTGGTAGCTGTCTGTAGGCAGCAATTCCCCTTACATCCTCCAGCTCATCCAGATAGAGTTCAATGTCTGAAATTTCTTTTATGTCACAGATGTGAACATAATCATCTTTAGAAATGGGTGGCTTAGGGTTAGGTTTATGTTTTTGAGTGAATTTCTTAGAGTTTAGGGGAGGTGTAGATTTGGATTTTCTTTTCTGTTTCTTTGGTAGTGGAAGAGTGGTTAAAAAGGTAGGCAAATTGATGGTGTCCCAATCAATAGGTTCCTCTTTTGGGATGATTGGTTCACCATGGATGTTTATAGTGGGATCAGCAACAAAGGGTTCAGGTATGGAAGGTAGAGATTTAGTTTCTTCAGTGTTGTCTTCACTCCTTCTATGTGCCTTGGCCTTTCTTCTGTTTCCCTTCTACCATTCCTCTTTTTCCTCCATACTTTCACCAAATATACTCCCAAAAACCTCATCTAAGTTTGCAATCTTGTCTTCACCCATGACTTCAATTCCTTTCTCATTTTCAACTAGACTTGACTTTAGCTTTTGTTCAAGCTTTGCTTGTGCTCTTTTGTCAGCCTTGAGTTTTTCAGCTTCTTTCTTTAACCTTTTGGTTTCTTCCCTCTTGGCTATTGAGAATTTGGGATGTCCTTGCATCACACATATGCTCTTTCCCTCTCTAAAGATAATAGCCATGTTTCTCCTTACTGCCTCATCCATGGTCTCCTTGTGTTTTATGATGCTAGCACCCAAAACTTTGTCTTCATCAGGCTTTGGAAGAGGAAAGTCCACTTCTTCCATTTGAGCAAAGTCTAGAGGGTTCTTTGTGGAGTCCTTGCTGGATCTAGTGTTGGGCTTGAGAACCATAGGTTTTAGATTCTTGAAAGAAGTCTCTCCAACCTTATTTCTCCTTTCTGGCTTGTGCTCCATATTGATTGGTTCAACCTTTGTGCTATGTTTCACATATATTGATTTATCTTGTGTAGAGCCAAACAACTGTTGCACCCTTTCATCAATTCTCCTCCTTTGCTCTTTCACTTGAATTTCAGCTGCTGCTAGCTGGATTAAATCAATTCCATCAGGCTTTCCTTTGATTTGAATGATTGGAGAAGTAGTGATGGCAGGAACTAGCACTTTAGATATTTGGATTTTTGTAGATGGCTCTCCTTCCCCTTCCCTTTTACTCTCCCCCTTTTTGTTATCATCAAGGAGAGGGGTCAAGCCATGTGCTTTTGACAGCTGCATAAGTAGATTTGTTTGAGATTGTTGGTTGTGAAGAATGGTGGCCACAGAATCTTCAATAACTTGAACTCTGTCTTCCAATTTGGCCAGCCTCTTTTCAGTATGTGATTCCTTTTTCAATCTCAACAGAATGTCCTGCATTGTACCATAGGGCATGACTGAATCCAATTTTTCAGAATTGTAGGATTTCAAGTCAGCAATATCCTTTCTGAGTTCATCCACACTCAGATTCTGTCTTACTTGCTGCAACTTCATGAGATGCAGTGAGTCCAAGTGAGCTATAAGGATAGCCTTTGTACCAACATGAGAAGTTTTCTGAATGGCCTGTTTGATAGTACTAATTTGTTTAACTAAGGAGACATTGAATTGCCCTGTTGTAGACTCCTTTGTTAAGGCCCATTCAGGTAGATTTGGAATAGAACTAGGGCCTTCATCTCCCCCTAAGTTCATGCTTCCATCAGAAGAAACAAAGTCATCATCATCAGAATTTACTCCAAATTTTTCAGATGACTCACCAGCTTTTGAAGGCATCTTGTTAATAGCAGCTTTGTCCCTTTGAAGAGATGCTGTTGTATGTACTAGATGTAGTGTCTTTTCTGCCTCCACATTGCCCTGTGCAGCCAATAATTGATAGGCTGAAACAGGATGAGTAAAAGTATCAGCATCCAAGGAAATGTTATCAATTACAGCTTTGTAATGTTGCTGAAATTGTCTTTCCTTTTCAGCATCATTCACAATCATTGACTCACTAGCAATGGCTGGATCCATCCTTATATCTGATGTACCTGCTTTTCTCTCATTTTCTCTATGTTCTTGCATCAGGGGCTCCCCCTGGCTCACACAACTCACTCCCTCACCTTCACCTACTAAGGTGGTACTCCTCTCACTTACTTTTGCCATGCTGGAAAAAATAGCATGCATATTTGAGCTCTCAATCTCTCCTTTTGCCTGGGAGCAACCCAGCCTCTCACTCAAATTGTCACTCCCTTCCCTCAATCCTAGAAGTGATTGTACAGTAATCAAGTCTTCTATACTTGGAATTGTTTCAGTTGTGTGTGTAGAGACTATCAACGGATGTGGAATAGCCGTTGAAGGTGAAACTGATGGTATCAACGGATAACTGCTGTTAAGCTTATCCGTTGAAGAACAACCACTTGTCAACGGATGAGTGATATCCGTTGAAGAAGGAAAAGAAGTAGAAATTGAAAGTGATATAACTGTTGAATCTATGTAGATTGATATGAGTTTTTGTGACACAGATCCTTCATTTACATCTGAAAGAATTTGCGGGTGATCCAACAAATCATCTAAAAGATGATGATCACCTGTATTTGAGTGGGGCTCCTCCCTGAGTTGTAAAGAGGGAGAATCAGGAATTGATGGGAATAACATATCCACATCTAGAGATGGTGATGAAGTGTTGGTGATTGATGTGTGTTAATTGTGAGAGAATGGGGCTGTGACTCCACATTTGTTGGAGCCACATCAAACTGAGTTTGAGAAGGCATAGATACAGATGGATGTATCTGTGCAGTGTGTGCACCCTGTGTAGAAGATTGGGTTCTGGCTCTCTTTCTTCTAATAAAGGCTTTTGTTGGTGAGTGTTTGGCTTTATTGTCCCTCCCTCGTTTGTTCTGTGTTCCTGGTTGGGAACTATTTTCAATAGTTACATCCTTTTGGGAGGATGCAGCTAGGGATATGCTAGTAACCTTTTCAACCACCACAGCTTTTTGAGAAACTGTGGCTTGGCTAGCTTGGGAAGTACTTATCTCTCCTTCCTTATCCTAGGGGTTTCTTTGATGTTCACCCCTCCCCTCACCACTCACACCCTGTTCACTCCCCTCAGGGTTAATGGTAGATGTTACAACTGTTGTCTTTTGAGAAACAACAGAGGTGGTTTTCTTTGTCTTTGATTTTGAAAGTTTAGTTTTGGTGACCTTGGTAGGAATCTGTTGGGGCATTGTCACAGATTCCATGGCCACACTAGAAGATAAAGAAATAGAGGGGTTGGAAGAAGTAGGAGTTGTAGAAGCAATTACCTCACTTACCTGAGGTGCATTCATGATTGGTAAATATACCAATGGCACACTGCTGTTGAGATCCATTCTCAATAAATCTGCAAGAACTCTTTTCTCTTGTGCCCAGCACTTGAGTTTATTATTCTCATTGGTTATGACCAAACCTTCAGCAACATGGTTAGCCAATAACATAAAGAATCTAGCATAATAGATGTTATTAGATCTATTAGCTTTGTTACCTAATCTAGTACCCAATTCTAGCATAACATAGTTGCTAAAATTAAAATACCTATCAGAAACAAGCATAAAGAGCATATTAACAAGAGATGAAGTTATGGCATCAAAATTGCTAATTTTCCCAGAGAAAACCTTGATAAAGGCATCCCCAAGAAAACTCCATTCTTTCCTAAGGCCTTTTCTTTTAATACTCCCTAAACTAGCAGAGTTAAGAGAATAACCTATGGAATCTAACATGCTGGATACATCATTATCAGTGTGTGGTGTCATGGCATTGTTCTCAGGTAATTTAAAACATGCTAGTAAATCATCACAGTTAACACAGTGATTTTTACCTTTGAGGGTGAAGGAGATAGTCATATCTATTGAGTTGAACTCAGCAGTTGTCCAAATCTCCTCAACTACTTCACAGTAAATCGTTGGGGCTTCCAGCATTGCATAGCTAAGTTTACAGTTTTTGATGAAGTCCATCATTTTGTGATAATCGGAGTGGGCTTCATTCTTTTCTACCAAAGCTATGAAATTGTTCTTCTCATAGATGAATCCAGATTGAGACATAATCTTTACTACTGGTGCCATTGTTGTGAGTAGAAATTGCAGATAATAACTTGAAGGTTTTGCAGAGAGAAAATGGTAAAAGCTTTGAAATTTCAAGAAAGCGTAAAGTAAAAATGAAAAATCAGAAGGGCTTATATACTTTCTTAAATTAGAAAGCATAAATAAAAGATTAAACAATAAATATATGTAAGTGAATTTCAGCCGTTTAAGAATAAACTGTAAGTATTCTAAAAACTACCTTTAAAACAAATACATACAGCTGTATGTATGAGTATCAACGGTTAAGACAATAGAATCAACGGCTGTGAAACACCTGAATCGACTGATGTGATATTTCAACGGATAAAGTAAACTGTCATCCGTTGAAGAGCACTTCAGTTTTATCCGTTGACGGATAAAGAAATTCCAGAAATGTATATGTCTTTCAACGGATAATGAACATCCGTTGACAGAACAATTTTGACTTTCAACGGATAGGGAATATCCGTTGATGGAATAATCTGTGTTAAAAATCAAATTTGTTCTAGCAGCTAATACATTTCAGGCTTCAATTCAAATTGCAATAAGGACATGAATTTTAAGAGTAATTAAGCATACCTAGCTCACTTACCAATCTTGTGAATGTTGATTCATCAAGTGGCTTGGTAAATATGTCTGCAATTTGTTGTTCACTTGGAACAAAATGAAGTTCCACTGTACCTTTCATCACATGTTCCCTAATGAAGTGGTACTTGATATCAATGTGCTTGGTTCTTGAGTGCTGCACTGGATTTTCAGTAATGGCAATGGCACTTGTGTTGTCACAAAATATTGGAATTTTGTCAACAGTCATACCATAGTCAAATAACTGATTCCTCATCCATAGTATTTGTGCACAGCAACTACCAGCTGCAATGTACTCAGCTTCAGCTGTTGATGTGGAAACAGAATTCTGCTTCTTGCTGAACCATGATACAAGCTTGTTCCCTAGAAATTGACAGGTACCTGTTGTGCTTTTCCTGTCTATTTTGCAACCTGCATAATCTGCATCTGAGTAGCCAATTAGATCAAAACCAGACTCTATAGGGTACCAAATTCCTAGATTTGGAGTCCCCTTGAGATATCTGAAAATTCTTTTAATAGCCACTAAGTGAGATTCTTTAGGGTCAGCTTGAAATCTAGCACAGAGACATGTAGAAAACATTATATCAGGTCTACTAGCAGTTAAATATAAAAGTGAGCCAACCATGCCTCTATAATTTGTAATATCCACAGACTTTTCAGCCTTGTTTAATTCAAGCTTAGTGGCAGTGGCCATGGGAGTTTTTGCAGGTGAACAATCCATTAAGTCAAACTTCTTTAAAAGATCATAAATATATTTAGTTTGACTAATGAATATTCCACCACTAACTTGTTTAACTTGTAACCCAAGAAAGTAAGTTAGCTCTCCCATCATGCTCATTTCATATTTACTTTGCATTAATTTAGCAAACTTTTTACAAAGCTTATCATCTGTAGATCCAAATATAATATCATCTACATAAATTTGTACAAGTATCTTAGAGCCATTAACATTTCTAAAGAAGAGAGTTTTGTCAACAGTACCTCTTGTGAAATGATTATCTAGAAGGAACTTTGACAAAGTCTCATACCAGGCTCTAGGTGCTTGCTTTAGTCCATAGAGTGCTTTTAACAGATAATACACATGGTCTGGAAAATTTTGATCTTCAAAACCTGGAGGTTGGCTTACATAAACTTCTTCCTCCAATTCCCCATTTAGAAATGCACTCTTGACATCCATCTGATAGACTTTGAAATTGGCATTAGCTGCATAGGCTAGAAAGATTCTGATGGCTTCAAGTCTTGCAACTGGAGCAAATGTTTCATCAAAATCTATTTCCTCTTGTTGAGAATAGCCTTTAGCAACCAATCTGGCTTTATTCCTTATGACAATGCCATTTTCATCCATCTTGTTTCTGAATACCCATTTTGTGTCAATAGAACTCTTGTTCTTTGGCTTGGGTACCAGCTTCCAAACTTTGTTTCTCTCAAATTGGTTCAGCTCTTCCTGCATAGCTAATATCCAATCTGGATCCATTAAGGCTTCTTCCACTTTCTTAGGTTCCTCCTGAGATAGAAAACTACTATACAGACATTCATTTTGAGTAGCTCTTCTTGTTTGCACTTTAGATGATACATCACCAATGATCAGTTCAAAGGGATGATTCTTGGTCCATTTCCTTTGAGGTGGAAGATGTGCTCTAGATGAGGTGGCCCCAGTATTGTCGTGATGTGAGACAGAGTGTTGATCAGTTGAAACTCCCCCTGAGTTGTTGGTCCTTTGCAGGGAACTTGGAGTTCTATCAACTGATGATGTAAATCGATTATCCGTTGATGAACTATGATCAACGGATGCTTCATTATGTACTTCAACGGATGATGCACTATGTCTTTCAACGGATACTGCATTGCCTCTTTCAACGTATGCAGAATTCTGTGCATTATCCAAGGGCATATCTTGAATCCCTTTTGAGGTGTCATTTCCATCAACCTCCTCTTCACTATCATCATAATATATCTCAATGTTGTCAAATTTGAGTCTTTCATGGTGTCCCTCATCCGTTAGTCCATCAATCTTTTTATCATCAAACACAACATGCACAGATTCCATAACAATGTTGGTTCTTAGATTGTAGACCCTATAAGATTTTCCAGCTGAGTAACCAACAAATATCCCTTCATCAGCCTTTGCATCAAACTTCCCTTTATGGTCAGATTGATTTCTAAGTATAAAGCATTTACATCCAAAGACATGAAGAAAGTTTAGAGTTGGTTTTCTTCTCTTGAACAACTGATAAGGAGTCATGCCTTTAGCTTGATTGATCAAAGAAATATTCTGAGTGTAGCAGGCACAATTAACAGCTTCAGCCCAGAAATATGTTGGTAACTTTGATTCTTCAAGCATTGTTCTGGCAGCCTCAATTAAAGATCTGTTCTTTCTTTCAACTACCCCATTTTGCTGAGGTGTTCTTGGAGCTGAGAACTCATGCATGATTCCATTTTCTTCACAGAACAGCCTTATTGTCAAATTCTTGAACTCAGTTCCATTGTCACTCCTGATATTCCTAACTTTCAAGTCAGGATGATTATTGACTTGCCTGATGTGATTGATAATGATTTCACTTGCTTCATCCTTTGATCCAAGAAAATAGACCCATGAAAACTTTGAGAAATCATCTACAATCACCAAGCAATATCTTTTTCTTGCAATTGACAATACATTGACTGGTCCAAATAAATCCATATGTAGCAGCTGTAATGGTTCATCAATTGTTGTTTCAAGCTTCTTTTTGAATGATGCTTTCCTTTGTTTGCCTTTCTGACAAGCATCACACAAACCATCCCTTGAGAATTCAACAAGAGGAATTCCTCTAACTAAGTCCTTTTTGACTAGATCATTCATTGTCTTGAAATTCAAATGGGATAGCTTCTTGTGCCATAGCCAACTTTCAACTGAACTTGCTTTGCTGAAGAGACAAGTAATAGATTCTGCATCTGTAGAGTTGAAGTCAGCTAAGTACACATTTCCTTTTCTAACTCCAGTTAGAACCACTTTGTTGTCTTTCTTACTGGTGACAACACAGGCTTCTGAATTGAAGGAAATTATATTCCCTCTATCACATAGTTGACTGATGCTCAGTAGGTTGTGCTTGAGACCATCAACTAATGCAACTTCATCAATTATGACATTTCTTGTTGAAATCAAGCCATATCCCATAGTAAACCCTTTGCTGTCATCTCCAAAGGTTATGCTAGGGCCAGCTCTCTCCTTAAACTCTGTGAGCAGGGAGAAATCTCCTGTCATGTGTCTTGAACAGCCACTGTCCAAGTACCATAGATTTCTTTTTTTTCCCTGCACACCATAAAATCAATCAAGTTGATTTTGGTACCCAAGTTTCCTTGGGTCCATTCTTGTTAGCCTTTCTCCTAGACTTCATTCCTCCTGCATCTTTAGACTTAGGTAACTTTGAGTCAACCTTGATCTTAGATGTAGTTGGTTGAGGTGTAGGGTTAGTCACAAAATCATTTAGCACATTTGGAATTTGATAAGGCATGGATTGTGCAAGCATGTTATTCCATATTGGCATATTGTATGGCATTTGAGGCATACTAAATGCAGCAAGATAAGGATTGTTAAAATATGGCATGTTTGCAAAATGTGCATAAGGATTCTTTTGAGACATAACAGGCATAGCATGCAGAGGTGATGCAGACATATTAGGCATGGAAGAGGGTACAGGAATGGGAGTTTTCTTAATAGATGTGCAATTAGCAGATAGATGATTAATACTACTACAATGCACACAGCTTTTTCTAGGAGCATACTTATCAGATGTGTAATTGTTATGTTTGTTAACCCCTACCTTCCCATTTCTGTTAGATTTCCTTTTAGTTTCCTTTTTATCCTCAACCACTTTGAGCCTATTCTTTAACTGTTCTAAGGTCATGTGCCCTATATTCACCTTACTGACATCTTTGGATGTGCTTGCTTCTCCTTTGACAAAGTTCTTGGAAGTTGTACCAAACTTTTTGTTGAGTTTCTTTAGATTTTCACTTTTAGAAACATCTGCCTGTTTTAATTAAGGAACCTTCAACGGATGCTCCTTTTCTTCCTTCAACGGAAAATTTTCATCATCCGTTGATTCCACATCCGTTGACAGCCCATCAATTAATTCCAGTTTCTTTTTGTTTTTATCCCAGGCAGTCTCACAGAATGATTCAATTCCTTGGACCTTGGCAATTTGAGCACTAACATCCCTAGATGTCTTCCAGGCTTTAATCACCTCTTGCTCTCTCTCTCTAATTGATTAGAAAGTATTTCTACTTTCTTAACAGATTCAGCTAGTTCATTTTCAACAGATATACAATGTAGCTTAGTTTTCTCTAGGTCAATCAACTTATCTTCTAACACAGCATTTCTATTACTTAAAAACAAATTGTTCTCTTTAATCCTACTATTTTCTTTAGCAAGAGATTTAAGAGACACACGCAAATGATACAGTTCAGTAGACATGTCATTAAAAGCATCATTGCACTCTTCTTTAGTAAGTTGTGTTAAATCAGTAGTGATTACCTGGTTGCTTGATGAACTAACTTCATTTTCCTCAGAATCAGCCATGAGAGCCAAGTTGACATATTCCACATCTTCATCCTCTTCTTCTCCATCAGCTGCCCAGTCTTTTTCTTGAGTAATGAAAGCCCTCTCCTTTTGCTTGAGCAGATCAAAATATTTCTTTTTGTAATCTACTTGGTCAAATTTCTTCTTTTCAGAAGTTGGCTTTCTGCACTCACTTGCAAAGTGTCCACTTATACCACAATTGAAACACTTGAACTTGGATTTGTCCACCATGTTCTTATGAGGTTTAGTGGCTCTAGTGTTTTTCCTAAATTTCATCTTTGCAAATCTTCTGGACAGAAAGGCAAGATGCTCATCAATACCATCAGAGTCATCTTGGCTGGAGTTGTCTTCATTCTTAGCAACTTGCTCCTTACCCTTGCTTGATTCTGATTTGCTTGTGCCATATTTGGAGTTTAATGTAGATCTCACAGTTTCTTGTCTGCATTCTTTCTCATTTTCAGCTACCAAGGCAACTGAACCTCCTTTCTTTCTTCCCTTCTCCAATACCTCATCCTGTTCCAGCTCTAGTTCATAAGTCTTCAAGATTCCATATAATCTTTCAAGAGTGAAGTCCTTATAATCTTGAGAGTTTCTCAAGGAGACAGTCATGGGTTTCCATTCCTTTGGCAAGGATCTTAAAAATTTAAGATTTGAATCCTTCACCTGGTACACTCTACCATACAGCTTCAGTCCATTCAACAACTTTTGGAATCTATTGAATGTGTCATTTAAAGATTCATTTTCTTCAAAATGAAAATACTCATACTGTTGAATGAGAAGCTGCATTTTGTTTTCTTTTACTTGTTCTGTACCTTCACACAGTAGCTGAACTGTGTCCCAAACCTCTTTGGCAGTTGTGCAATTTATCACATTATCAAACATATCCTTGTCAAGACCATTAAACAAAATGTTCATAGCCTTCTTATCCTTGTGGACTTCTTCTGTGTCTTCCATTGTCCATTCTGCTCTAGGTTTTGGAATGGATTGACCAACAGCAATTGTGGCTGTAGCAACTGTGGCTACTTTGTGGGGAATGTGAGGACCATTCTCAATGCAGTTTACATAACCTTCATCTTGGGAGAGTAGATGAAGGTGCATTTTCACCTTCCAATGGTGATAACTGTCTTTGTCAAGAACTGGGATTTTTACTCCAATATCCTTCTTACTCATCTTTGTTTGTTTCCAAGATCTTTAAACTCTTTGTGTGTCAAGAGCTTGCTCTGATACCAATTGTTATTCCTAATGAACTAACAATGAGATTTATAGAAGGGGGGTTGAATGTAAATCTCAAAACTTTTTCAAGTTTTGAGCAGTTTCAAAGGCTATGTGTTTAAGATAAACAAGTGTATGAATTGATTTAAGCTAATACAGACAGATATATATTCAAACACTAATGTAAAGAACACAACAGACCTTAAAAACTTTTCTGGTGGATTATTGTTCCACCAGAGATGGTATTTCAGAAAATCTGTGATTCAAGAAGTTGATCACAGCTGCGTCCTAGTACAAACTAGATAATTTTTCTCTCAAGATTTTTCTAAACAGCTCTGGAAAAATTCTTTTCTAATTACTAGCTGCTGCTTGGTTTATATATCACCAAGTTTACAAGTGAAGATAAAGATAAAAATACAATAATAAAATAATTTCTCCAATTATTTTTCTCCATTTTACTCCAGTGCATTGTTGACTATTGCCTCTTTATACTAGAGTAGAACGGCTGCTTTTTCTGATGTTCCTGAAATAGGCTACCACATCTCAGTTGTCTCTGTCAACCCATGTGCCTCTGTTTGTAGGTACAACTACCACTTGTCAACTGCTATTTAACAGAACATCCGTTGAAGCTTTCATCCGTTGATGGCTTTATCCGTTGATGTGTTAGCAGTTGAAGCTCTATCCGTTGATGCACTCATCCATTGAAGGATGTTATCCGTTGAAGCTTTAGAGACATCCGTTGAAGCTTTGTTTCTCATCCGTTGAAGGTCTTTAAGTTATCCGTTGACACCATTTCATTTATACAAAATTACAAGGCATGAAATACTTACAATTGGCCTTCCTATCTGCATATCCTCTAGTAGTCAACATGACTTATAATTTCCCTCAACATTTAAGAATTATATCTCAAATTCAGAGACTGAAATGTGCTACAACACTAGACTTATTTCTAAGTAAAGCTACACCATCAACGGATAGCCAAAATGGTCTTATCCGTTGAGGCTACAAACACTAGATTTCTACTTAAGTGTTTTGTTAAACATATCATCAAACTAATGCACATATATTCCTAACAACAGTCTCCCCTCCTTAAAAGGATTCTGTCCCGAAATCAAATAGAAAACAAATGGGGGTACTTTTCTAGCATTGCGCTCTCTAGTTCCCAAGTTGATTCTTCCACATTATGATTCTGCCATAGCACTCTGACTAGCTTGATTACTTTGTTCCGAAGCACCTGCTTCTTCTTATCCATAATCTTTACTGGTCTTTCCACGTAAGTCTGATCTGGTTGTATATCCACCTGCTCGTACTCCACTATGTGCCTGGCATCCCGATGATACTTCCTTAGCATTGACACATGGAACATATTATGAACTTGTTGTAGGTTCGGGGGTAAGGCTAGCTCATAAGCCAACTTCCCAATCCGTCTTAGTATCTCAAAAGGTCCAATGTATCTTGGGCTTAGTTTCCCTTTCTTTTCGAACCTCATTAATCCCTTCCAAGGGGATACTTTTAGTAGTACTAAGTCCCCTACTTCATACTCCTTGTCCTTTCGGGCTAGGTCTGCATATTTCTTATGTCTGTCTTGGGCTGCTACCAGCCGTCCTCTGATAAGATCCACTATGTCTTTGGTCCTTTGGACCAGTTCGGGTCCGAACATCTTCCGCTCTCCTACTTCATCCCAGTATAAGAGAGATCAACACCTTCTTCCGTACAGGGCATCATAAGGCGGCATTCCGATGCTAGCATGAAAGCTATTGTTATAAGAAAACTCGATCAACGGTAAGTGATCATCCCAACTTCCTTTAAAGTCTATTGCGCAGACTCTCAACATATCCTCTAGTGTCTGGATGGTCCTTTCACTCTGCCCATCCGTCTGGGGATGGTAAGCGGTACTCATATTTAACTTGGTCCCCGCACATTCTTGAAAGCTCCTCCAAAATCTGGAATTGAACCTGGGGTCTCGGTCTGAGACAATGGACACTGGGACTCCATGTCGCGTCACTATTTCCTTAAGGTAAATGTCCACCAGTCTATCGACTGTGTATCTCTCATTGATAGGAATGAAATGAGCTGACTTTGTCAGTCGGTCTATAATCACCCATATGGCATCATGTTTGGCTTTCGTCCTTGGTAAACCGACAACAAAATCCATGGCTATCTGTTCCCATTTCCATTCAGGAATCTCTAGGGGTCGTAAAAGTCCATTGGGTCTCTGGTGCTCTGCCTTTACTCTTTGGCAAGTAAAACATTTGCTTACCCATTCTGCTACGTCCCTCTTTATGTTGGGCCACCAGTAATACTCCTTCAAATCCCTATACATCTTGGTGCTTCCCGGGTGAATGGAATATCTTGAACTATGGCTTTCATCCAAAATCTCGTCTTTAAGCTCTTGAACGTTCGGAACCCAAATCCAGTAGGAGTACCTCATTATCCCTTTATCATCTCTCTCAGTATGGATCTCTTCTCCAGTCATTGACTCTCTGCCTTCATTCATTACTTTCTCTTGTCACAATCTAATCTTTTCCAATAACTCTGGCTGCATCGAGATCTCAAACAGCTTTTCAATTCCGGTTCCGGTTACCTTTACTTCTATTTCCATTCTCTCGAAATCCTTTATCAATTCTTCCGAAGTCATTATCATTATGAGTCTTTCCTTTCTTCTAAGGGCATCAGCCACCACATTGGCTTTCCCCGGATGATAGAGAATCTCACAATCATAGTCCTTGATTAGCTCTAACCATCTCCTCTGGCGCATGTTGAGCTCTTTCTGAGTAAATATGTACTTGAGGCTCTTATGGTCTGTGAAAATCTCGCACTTCTCTCCACACAAGTAGTGCCTCTAAATCTTTAAGGCAAAAACTATTGCCGCGAGTTCAAGGTCATGAGTAGGATATCTAATCTCGTATTCCTTCAGTTGTCTCGACGCATACGCAATCACCTTACCATGCTGTATAAGCACACACCCTAATCCTTTATGCGACGCGTCACTATATATCACAAAATCTCCTTTTCTGTCTGGCAATGCCAACACCGGGGCCATTACCAACCTTTTCTTTAATTCTTGAAAACTGTTCTCGCATTTTACCTCTCTGGGTGTGGTTGGCCTTTCCCAATTTGAGACCGCCTCTATCTTGGAGGGGTCGACCAATACTCCTTCTTTATTAATCACATGTCCTAAAAACTGTACTTCATTCCGCCAGAATTCACACTTCGAGAATTTGGCATATAATTGTTCCTCTCTGAGTATTCCTAGAGCTATCCTCAAATGCTCTGCATGTTCTGCCTCAGTCCTTGAGTAGATTAAAATATCATCGATAAAAACTATCACACACTTGTCCAAGTACTTCTTAAATACTCTGTTCATTAAATCCATGAAAGTCGCTGGGGCGTTGGTTAATCTAAAGGACATTACCAAGAACTCATAGTGCCCATACCTGGTACGGAATGCGGTCTTGGGAATATCTTCGGGTTTAATCTTTAGCTGGTGATATCCAGTTCTCAGGTCAATCTTGGAAAAATAAACAACATCCTTTAGCTGGTCGAACAGATCGTCTATTCTAGGTAACGGGTACCTGTTCTTTATGGTTAGCTTGTTCAACTCTCGGTAGTCGATGCACAGCCTCATGCTCCCATCCTTCTTCTTAACAAATAACACTGGTTCTCCCCACGGAGACACACTGGGTCTTATCATACCCTTATCCAAGAGTTCCTGTAATTGAGTAGCTAATTCCTTCATTTCTAACGGGGCTAACCGGTAAGGTGCTTTTGAAACTGGTGCCGTCCCCGGGGCCAACTCAATAGCAAATTCAATTACTCTATCAGGTGGTAATCACGGAAGGTCTTGTGGGAATACATCTTCAAATTCGTTGACTACCGGAATATCTTGTAAGTTGGGCACCTCCTTCTGCATGTCCACCACATAGGCTAGGTAAGCCTCATTTCCTTTTCGTAACATCCTTTTGGCCTGGGCCATAGTCAAAAATTTATGCGTCTGCCTCTTTCCTCTAAATATGACTTCTTTCTTTCCTGGGATATTTAACTTAACTTTCTTCCCCTTACAGTCTATCTGAGCATCATTGCTAGATAGCCAGCCCATTTCCAAAATTACATCAAACTCCCCTAATTTAAAAGGAATCAGATCAACACTTAAAGATTGTTCACCTATGCCTAACTCACAGGTGGGGTGAATCTGGTTAACAGGAATAACTTCACGATTGGCTATTTCTACTCGTAAGGGTTCTATCAAGGGTTCAGCCTTAAGTCTTAATTTACGCACAAAGTCCTTTGATATAAAAGATTTAGTTGCTCCTGAATCAAATAAAATGTTTGCACTGACTGAATTTAGAGAAAGGGTACCTGCTATCACATCTGAGTCTTTCATAGCATCCTGGACTGTCATGTTGAAAGTCCTCGCAGTAGGTGGCTTATTGGAGGCAGCCCTGCTGGCTCCTGAAGCTGCTGGTTTGTTCATTGGGCATTCTCTCTTCCAATGACCCAGGCGTCCACACTGATGACAAGTGGTGGTTGGAATGACAGCAGGGGTCGATGAAGGGCACTTAGTTGAATAGTGACCCTCTCGATCGCACTTAAAGCAGGTTACTGGCTTTCCTTTACACTCCCCAGTATGCATCCTTCCACAAGTGTTACAGGCTGGCAATGGGGGTCGAGACTGGTTGGAATAGGACATTCTTGACTTCTGGCCTCTCTTGCTCACATTCATACTCATTGGCCGCTTAAACCCAGTGTTCTTTCCCGGTAGGGACACTGCTCCTCGATTAAATCTAGTTGGGAAGCTCCTTCCTGCGGAACCTCCACCCATGCTCATACTTTTCTTCTTTATTCCCTTCTTCTCTCTTTCCTTCTGCATCTGTTCACTTCCGGCTTCCACAATTGTTGCCTTTTGCACCAGAGTGGCATAATCAGTAAGCTCAAGGATTGCCACCCTATTCTGAATCCACGGTTTCAGTCCCTGCTGAAACCTCCTAGCTTTCTTTTCCTCGGTGCTCACAAACTCCGGCACAAACCTTGATAACTCAGTAAATTTTGCTTCGTACTCTGCTTTAGCTCTAAGAACTTTAGCTCCATCTGGTTTTCCATAAACCTCAGGAAATACTTTCCCAAAAACAACTGACTGAACCTCTCCCAGGTTATAATAGCATCTGTCTCCATGTTTTTCTTGGCCTCCCACCAGTAGTTGGCCTCTCCTTTCAGAAGGTAGGTAGCAAATACAATCTTCTGTGCCTCATCGGTACTCAGAATCTCAAAGGATTTCTCCATTTCCTTTAACCATGCCCTTGTCTCAACTGGGTCGGCTGATCCGTGGAACTCAGGGGGCTTAAGGGACTTGAAAGCCCTGAAGGAGTTTGCCACAACATTGTTATTTCCTTGAGGGGGTGGGTTGGGTTGACGTTCCAAGTTCTGCCTTAGTAGTTGCATGAACTGTCCCATGGGATCCATGCCTGGGTTTGGTACTGGTTGCTTAACCTCAGTTTCTCCTTCTTCAGCCTCTATCTCAAATCCCTCGACATCATATGTTTCCTCCTCCTCTTCATATAGGGAGTCATCCTGTTCAACATAATCCTCATCTTCCTCTTCACTGTGTTCTTGGTTCCTATCATCTGGGTTATGGCTTCCCTGGTCCTCAGATCCAGGGTTCGCCCTAGTTCCAATCTTTCTTGGTGGCATGATACTGATAAATTTTTTGGGAAATTCAACGTTAGGTCACAATCATACACAAAATTGTGCCTTGCACAGTTCTATAATGGGGAGAATGTATCTCGCAATTCTATTATTTTATGACAGTTCTAATAAGAAGTGCAGTAATAATAATGATAAAAATTGTGATCTCGTCACTAAGGAACTGAACTGAAAGGAAACAAATATATACATAATGCGAGAGATACATAGTTTGATCTGGTCAAAAGTACAACAGTGCGACAGCCATCTGCCCAAAAGTGCTACACAAGAGTCTATCTGTCTAGTCAGAAGAAGGGATGCTATATACAAGTCAACTATCCCAGAAAATTGGCTCTTACTATGGCCTCGACTAACTAGACAACTAGACTATCCCATCGTTGGTCCTAAATCACACACCGGAGCGGGTCAGCTCCCATACCCTTTCCATCGCACGACGGAAGATATAGTCGGCCTGCCGCCTGGAGATCCTACCATGCCTGTCCCCTTGGAGTGATCGGAGTCTCGCTCGGGATGTGAGCTCTATCCCCGTCAGCTCCCTCCTCAAAGATCGGGGTATAGTAGCCCTAGTCTCATAAGCTCGGGCATGCCTACCCGCCCTCTCCGCATCCAACTCCCTCCTGACCTCATCCAGCCGGGCCTCAGCAACAGCCACTCGGGTCCTCAGTACATCCTGAACATAGCCGTGAGCTAACAAAGACTGCCTATGGGCAGGGTCGAGAGGTGGTGAATCCGGAGCCGCTGGGGGTGCCTCCTCGGTCTGCCTAGGCTCGGGAGTATAGGTCTCTGAGCTATCATCATAGGGGCTCCAAGATAGGGGTGGAGGGGTAGGAGCTCTGACCACCGGGAGTGAGGGTAAAGGGGTACCAGTATACTCCACTATAGCTCCGACATGCTCCTCAGCTACTGGGACCTCATCCGGGTCCTCCTCATCTGAAATAGCAACAACCTCTGTCTCTGACTCCTCTGAGGGGTCCTCCTCATCCTCCTCCATCTCAGGCTCCTCCCGATCCTCGGCATCTAGCAGTGCCTCATCATGCTCACGCTCGAACATCTCAGGGTCCTCTATCTCATGTGCCTACACATTAAACAAGCTAAGTTACTATCATGATATTTATAAGGGTTCCCGTAAGGGTTTTAACTGTCAGTGCTACTTTAGGTAGTCCGACTATGAACTTGGCAAGAGTTCTTATTATCTTTGTGAGTTGATTATTATATCGTCGCATCATCTCTGAGGTTTATAACGCTTAGCTCTGATACCATTTCTGTAACACCCCCAGATCCGGGGTCGGGGATCCGGGTCGTCACGGTCTTTCTTTCCACAATATCACTTAACTTAATTATTAATAAATAACCTCATGCTGTGACCCACACTAACGCACACCACAACCCGTTATAGTCTCAGAGATGAAATTGAAATAAGTATAAGTCCTTGAATCCACAATTTAAAAGTTATTACAACCCAAAATGATTACTTGATAAGTTTACAGTTATTTGCCATTATCTTCCACAAGTTATAATTATACAATATTTGGTTCCTAAAAGTAGAATGCCTGATCTACCAATAGATCTACCTCTGCAGCTATAGCAGCTACAACATCAACGGGAAGACGCGGGACGCTTCCCATGCGCTTGCGCTGGCTCTGCTTGAGTCTGGCCATCTTTCCTAACTGTTGTTGTGTGATGAAGAAATGAAGCAAGAGTGAGCATTACAGCTCGCAAGATAATATATAGTGTAAACATAATGCAAATATCTAAATGGATATCTTACTGGAAACCTTTATCAAGTGTAAGGTAGATACTTACTGGATATAAGCTTAAAGGAAGATGAAGTTACCAATTACTTCTCTATACTTATACCATTTTATAAAGCTACTTGAACTACCACTGTTCAAAGTATTATAGGTTTCAAAAGGTCATCCCATAGATGAGACCACAAGTTAAGACTTGAATAGATTCAATCTTTGATATATTATTGAATGAAATGAAGTTACGAGATACTTTATTCAGTCCCGATATATATATCCACATATATATCTTTTATACATTTCCTGGAAACCTCTGTTATGTAAAGTATGAACAGAGTTTGTAACATCCAATGAATTTTGGAAAGGAAAAGAATTTTGGCATAAACCCGATATCTTGCTGATCAGGCAAAGATACCAATAAGTAACCTTTTCTACTAGTACATGGACGAATTCCCCACTGGTCATCACCCTGGCCGCAATAGGACCTTATGCTGGACTGCCACTCAGCCACTTACGCATTTGATGGACTCCCACTGAGCCACTTACACATTCATGGACGCCCACTGAGCCCATGTTGCTTATGCCGACTCAATAGATGGACTTACTTCCCGAACGTTGGGTAAGTAATCAATTCATTTATCAAAACAGCAACCTCGTTGCGAATATAAAATACACCACTAAGCCGGATCCCTCAGGTTTTGAGCGAGTATTTAAATCCCCTTCGAAAGAAAGATCTTAAATATAAAAATGAGTTTTGGGATCCGCTCTAACTTTTAAAAATCATTTTGAAGACTCGAAAACATTTTTAAGAATGTTTGGAGTGATGCTGATTTAATAAAATAAATCAGTCCCAATATATTAGAAAATATCTGAATATTATTATTTAAATAATATTCCCATAAAGAATAATCTTTATAAAAATAATTGAAGTAGAAGTTGTAAAACTTATACTTGAAATGAATATTAAATAACCGAAGATATACTTATACGAAAGTAATATCTTTATTTGAATAATCAAAAGTGAGTTTGATTATCGTCACATTATTCTTTAATAAAATAAATAATATTAATTAGTAAATAATCGGAGTCATAAGTCCTCGAATGAATATTCAAAATAATTTTCATTAATAAAATAAACGGAGTCATAAGCCCTCGAATGAATATTCAAAATAATATTCATTAATAAAATAAACGGAGTCATAAGCCCTCAAATGAATATTCAAAATAATATTCATTAATAAAATAAACGGAGTTATAAGCCCTCAAATGAATATTCAAAATAATATTCATTAATAAAATAAACGGAGTCATAAGCCCTCGAATGAATATTCAAAATAATATTCATTGATAAAATAAACGGAGTCATAAGCCCTCGAATGAATATTCAAAATAATATTCATTGATAAAATAAACGGAGTCATAAGCCCTCGAATGAATATTCAAAATAATATTCATTAATAAAATAAAGTTATCGAATAAACCTTATTCGATTTATAGTTTTGAAAACTATATCTATATATATATATAAATATATATAATATACTCGGGAACATCGACTCCCGATTTTAGAAAAATGTCCACCTTTGGGTCCCCTATACTAAGGGTATACGCAACTACTGCTTATCTCTAGCATAGGTATTATGCAACTATAAGCATTTGAATCAACAAATATATATCAAGATTACGAAACAGACATGCATATATACCATATCACATGCTCCAATATATCGCAAGATTTGCTAATTAACCATCATGCATCTATCACAAGATAATGCATATACATATGTATACATCACAACAACAGTATAACGGGTAGAAAACTTGCCTGAGCGACTGGGGGTGATAAATGGCTTGGGACGAGTCTGGTAACCTATAAACAACATATAAGTTGTAATTAAACCAAAGTCACTTATGTATCTATACTTTAACCAATTAGACCCTAACGTTCGCTTTTTCCCTTAACGATTCACTTAAGTCGCTCGAGTACCCTCGGCTCCACAATTTTTCATAAATTAACCATTAAGGGTTTTAAGGAGATTCTTTCGCGAGTACCTTACCAACTTCCTAATCCACTTTACATAAATGTTTCATACTCCAATTAGTCATTTAAGGTCCTTAACCAATGTTTCAAAGTAAGGCGAGGGGTAACGGTTCATTCGCGAAACGCCGTTACTTAAAACGGTCGTTTCTCCTAAACCGTATATCGGATTCAAACGAACCACATATCAAAACGAAGCTCGTAAAATGAACTATCTAATCATGGCAATGGTCAAAACCTAACAGTGAGTTCTCGGGTCCTGATGTTAAGAGCAAAAATAGTCTAAAGTAAATCGGACATTACGACGGCTATGTTTACGCGATTACCAATTTTTATTCTACTCCAATTCAACCACAAACCAACCATAATTAAACCATACAACCAAACTCCATCCATAACTCACTACAACAGCCCCAAAACCTCAAGTTTTTTCCAATTTATATTAATCTCAAACATGAACTAAAACTATTCTTAAGTTCTTTAACTAATAACCAAGATTTACAACTCCAAAAACATCACAAAACCAACTAATCTCTACATACACAACAATCAAGCCTCTTATGAACTATAATACTCATATTAAGATCTTAACATTCAATAACAAAGCTAGGTTAAGAGATTATACCTTCCTTGTGAGTGGGAGTAACTAATTAGCTTGGAATCACCCTTGAAAGTCCTTACCCAAGCTTAATCTAAACAAAAACTCAAGAACAAAATTTTAAGTTCTTGAAAAACACTATTCACCCTCTTCTTCCATGAATTTTAGGAAAAGATTGTGAAGGAATTTGAAGCTCAAACTTATAGGATAGCTATATCTATGCATAAGGAACCTTAGATAATTACCTCACTAATTAACAAAGCTTGGAACTTAAATTTGGGTTTTTCTTTCCTTGCAAAATAAAAGGGGCAGAAAGCTTTTGCTTGAAAATGGGAAGTCAACTTTGTGTTTTTGGTGTTATGATTTGTTTGTTGGTTGTTTTTGCCTTTTGTTTTAATTAATTTACCTTTTAACCATGGTGATTTTTGTGTGGCTTGAAATCAACCACACTTCCTTCCTTTTTGGTCATGCTTAGGTCATCATTCTTATGTCATCTTCCCATGCTTGTCCTCTTCTTATTGGTTTGATGACATTATCATCACTAACCTCTTTGATTAGCTCCTAATTACTTGGCTAATGACCGCTGATCTGTTATACGGTTCGCTTAAATTTCATTTTCGTTTATCGTTTGAGGGATCATACCCAGGATATTATTACTTGGGTTTCCTTAACCTTTCTCAATATATTATATTCCTTTTATGATCCTCTCTTATAATCCTTGAATTTAAATCCTTTTTATCCTGTTACCTTATACTCAATTCTTTCGGTATCTGGTGGATTTTCGGGAAAAAAATCAAAGTGTTTGAATTTGGATTCTGACGATCTTTACATACACTTATATATCATATAGAGTGCTAATAAGATCTCAGAATAACAACAAAAGAACCCCTACATAGTGTGACATGAAAAGTTTTCTTATTCAGCAATATCAGCAAAAACACTATTCATAAGGGTTAAAAAAAGTTCAAAATTTTGGGGTTATTACAAAATCTTTGAAAAGTCCTAGATGAAACGCCTATAGAAACCCGCATGACCAAGAAAACTGTGAATTCCCTTAATAGAAATAGGTGGATGAAGATTTTTGATAACCCCCACTTTGGCTATATCCACCTCAAGACCCTTACTCGAAACCTTGTGCCCAAGAATAATGCCCTGTCGCACCATAAAGTGACATTTCTCCCAATTGAGAACCAAATTGGTCTTAACACACCTCTTGAGAACGTGTCCAAGATTTTGCAAGCATTTGTCAAAAGAATCGCCAAATACAGAGAAGTCATCCATGAACACCTCCACATTCTGGCCAATCATATCAGAAAAGATGGCCATCATACATCTCTGAAATGTGGCTGGTGCAACACACAGACCAAAAGAAACTCGCCTGAAGGAGAAAATACCAAATGGACAAGTGAAGGTAGTCTTCTCCCGATCTTTTGGAGTGATACAAATCTGATTGTAACCCGAATAGCCATCCAGAAGACAGTAGTACTCATGACCAGCCAATCTGTCAAGCATCTGGTCAATGAAGGGCAAATGGAAGTGATCCTTCCTAGTGGCCTTGTTCAGCTTTCTATAATCCATATAAATTGTCCATCCCGTGATTGTCCGAGTAGGGATGAGCTCATTTTTATCATGAGTAACCACTATGATACCTTCTTTCTTTGGTACACACTGAACCAGACTCACCCAAGAACTGTCAGAGATGGGATAAATAATTCCTGCATCCAGCCACTTAAGAATTTCCTTCTTAACTACTTCCTTCATGATCAGATTAAGTCTTCTTTGCTGCTCAGCCGTAGGCTTGCTACCTTCTTATAGCAGAATTTTATGCATGCAATAAGAAGGGCTGATTCCCTTGATATCTGCTATAGTCCAACCAATTGCCGATTTGAACTCTCTTAGAAGCCTCAGAAGCTTTTCCTCATCACTACCTGAAAGGTCAGATGTAATAATCACAGGCAGAGTAGATGCATCACCTAAAAAAGCGTACCTCAAATGCTCAGGTAAAGGCTTAAGCTCGAGAGTGGGGGCTTCCTCAATAGATGGCTTGAGGCATTTGGGAGCTTTGTTCAATTCCTCTATTCCAAGAGATTCAAAAGGCATATCAATCTTCCTCTTTCAGGGAGAAGCATTCAGATATTGCAATTGCTCTTCACCTTCGTGATCTTCATTATCTGAATTCCCCAATAAGGCCTTCTCTAAGCATCAGACCTCAGCAATTGATCAAGTTCCGAAGTCACCACGGAATCGACCAACTCTACCTTAGAGCACTCCTCATTTTCCGTTGGAAATTTCATAACATTGAACACATTAAAAGTTACATCCTGATCCAGCACTCGCATTGTTAGCTCACTCTTCTGCACATCTATCAAGGTTCGACCAGTCGCCAAGAAAGGTCTTCCCAAGATTATGGGAATCTTCTTATCCTCCTCGAAATCCAGAATTACAAAATCAGTAGGGAAGATGAGTTTATCAACCTTGACCAAGACATCCTCCACAATACCTCGCAGATATGTAATAGAACGATCGGCCAACTGCAAAGTCATATAAGTCGGTTTTGAATCAGGTAAGTCCAACTGTTTGAAGATTGACAAAGGCATTAGATTGATACTAGCTCCCAAGTCACATAAGCATCTGTCAAAAGACACTTTTCCAATAGTACACGGAATAGTGAAACTTCCTGGATCTTTAAGCTTCGGAGGCAACTTCTGTTACAGCACATCACTGTATTCCTCCGTGAGAGCGACAATCTTTAAATCATCTAGCTTCACTTTCTGAGAGAGAATACCTTTAATAAACTTTGTGTAACTAGGCATCAGCTCAAGAGCCTCAGCGAAACGTATGTTGATATGAAGTTTCTTGAACACCTTCAGAAACTTCTCAAATTGTTTATCCTGCTTTTTCTTCTGCAGCCGTTTAGGAGAAGGCGGTGGAGGATAGATCTGTTTCTCCCCTGTATTACCCTCAGGAGGAGTGTGCTCAACAGTAGTCTTCCTTGGTTCCATTTCTACTTCGTGCTGCTCTACTTCTTTCTCAGTCCCAGCTTCTTCAGTCAACACTTGGGTTTGTTCGGGATTCATAACCTTTCCAGACCTTAAAGTGATTGCCTTTACCTGATCCTTAGCTTCCTTTCTGGCACTTCAGTGTCACTAGGTAATGTACCAGGTTGACGATTTAGCAAGGCATTGGCAATTTGTCCAATTTGATTTTCCAAGGTCTTTATAGAAATAGCTTGACTCTTGCACATAAGCTTCAACTCCTCTAATTCAGATTTTTCATTAGCTTGTTGTAGCTGAAGTTGTTGTTTGGTGTATATTGTGGTTGCTGAAAACCAGGAGGATTGTACTACTTAGCTGGATACTGCTGATAAGGCTGTTGAACCGCATTCTGAGTGTTGCTCCAACTGAAATTAGGATGATTGCGGTTGTTGGGAAGATAAGTGGCTGGCACAGGCTGCTGCGAATGCTGAAAGTTGCTCACGAACTGAGCTGATTCACTAGAAATTGCGCACTGATCAGTCTCATGGGCACCAGCACAAAGCTCACAAATACTAGTGATTCAATTAACTCCATATTTAGCCAAAGTGTCCACCTTCATCGTCAAAGCCTTAAGTTGGGCAGATATAGCAGTTGCTGCATCCAACTCTAGAATTTCTGCAACTTTTCCCTGAGTCAGTCTCTGGGAAGGATTCTGGCATTCATTAGCAGCCATCAGTTCAATCAGTTCATAAGCTTCATCGTCGCTCTTAGCCTACAAGGCTCCTCCTGATACTGCATCGAGCATGGGTCTAGAAGTAGCACCCAATCTATTGTAAAAACAATTAATAAGCATCCAATCATGCATGCCATGGTGTGGGCACTTCCTTAGCATCTCCTTATAATGATCCCAAGCCTCACAGAAAGATTCTCCAGTTTGCTGAGCAAACTGAGTAAAAGCATTCCTGATTGCAGCAGCCTTTGCCATATGGAAGAATTTAGTGAGAAACTTTTGAGCAAGATCTTCCCAAGTAGTGATAGACCCTGCTGGTAGAGAATGTAACCAGCACTTAGCTTTGTCCCTCAGAGAGAATGGGAAGAGTCGCAGCTTGATAGCATCTTCAGTCACATCATTGAACTTGAAAGTATCGCAGATCTCAATGAAATTTCTGATGTGCATGTTGGGGTCTTCAGTAGGAGAACCCCCAAACTGAACTGAGTTAGCCCTGATGACTGGCCTGATGATGCTTGACTGAATGTCATTGATCTTAGGTTGAGAATAGTCCATCAAAGCCTTAGGATTTTCTGCTTGATCTCCCATCACTACTAAGACTGGTTCCTCGACTTTCTCTTCTTATTCTACCTTCTTTTCTTCTTCAAAAACTTCCTTTCGAACCACCACAACTTCTTCCTCGGCTTTATAGAGTGTTCTCTTACGAGTACGCGAACGCGTATGCATACACCCTCGCTAGAGTACCTGAAATAAGACAAGGAAACAGATAAGTAACAATGTCCGAGTCAATGAACTTTAACGACCACTAATGGAAAACACATAAACTAAAAATTAACACTACAGTCCCCAGCAGCGGCGCCAAAAACTTGTTAGTCGCTAAACACGCGCTAATAATACACGCAAGTATACGCGTTCGCAAGTAGTATAAGATATAAATCATATTTGTTCCCACGGAGACTGGCTTGGTTAACTAATTAATTTGTGCACTTAAGCAGCAATGTATGGTTATTATTCAATGCTAAGACGCTAATAATTTGAGGTTGTTTAGAACTAAGAATTAAACTAACAATTATAACTAAGAGAGTAAAGAGAGTTGTATATTATATGAGACAAACATGGGACTCTAACTTCATTAAATACTTCATTTAATAGCCTTATTATTTTTAACCTTAGCATGCAATGATGATGACACTAATCAGATAACACGAAACTACTAAACGCCAACTTTCGTTGCACGAATAACAGACTACCAGATATCCACAAAAGAGACAGAAGCTGAATAGACACCAATTATATTGAGACCCTATTTGTCTATAGAATTTGACAACATAACGGTTTAAGCACAAGTTATCTATCTTGATTACACAGGGCAAGTAAGATGGTTAAAATTACCTATGAATCATGCATAACAATAACACATGAACCTATGCTAGCATGGCAAGTTCTAAATCCTTAAATTCACTTTCGCTTCATTAAGAATTAACACACTATCATATAAGTTCGCGACGCTCATAAGATGAATATGCACAACCAATACTAGGTTATCATACAATCACCACACACTAAGGCATCGGAACAAATCAACTAAAGAAATCCAATTATAAATCTGCTAGAACCCCACGATAACGATTAGCCCATAATTAGACTCATCATCAACATGGGTTCCGATGAAAGCATGGTATAATAAATGTAGTCTTTATAATGAATAATCAAACAAAGATAACACAAGAGTATAGGTTCAACAAAACAAGAAACAAGCATCCAAGATTACAACTCAAAATAAAGATTCAAAAGAATAAACTAGATCATCTTCGCCTTTGTTGAATTGTGCTATAGATTTCTTGTCGTCTTCTCCTTATCTCTGATATGTCTCTGACTTGATATCTTATGAAAAATTACCTAAAGTTGTTTAAATAGCAGCCCCATGCAATGTAGAAGCCTTTCTCTCCAAATCCAAGTAGAAACAGGATTCTGCCATCCTGACACGGCACAGCCGCACGCTTGATTAGCGCAGGCGCGCTGGCTCTTTGTAGTTTGGGCGCGGCCGCGCGCTTGATCAGCGCGGGCGCGCCGCGCTTCTGCCAAAACTTTGACTTCTTCTCTTTCTTGCAGTTTTGAGCCGGTCTGTACGAGCTTTATTCCTTGGACACCATCCTAACACCATATTAGCATCAAATCAATGCTAATTCACTTGATTCTCATATTAATGCCTGAAATGCAAGAACACTAGAAAACACATTAAAACACCAATAACTTGAGTACAAATACACCAATTCAAAGCTTTACGGAGCGTAATAAAGTGTCATACATGCCACTCAACAAGTTTGCGTTGGAAACCCAAATTTAATCGGGTACCCGCGAATTCTACCGTCGTCGGCAATGAGCCTTGGCAAGCCGATGGTGGACCGTGATGAGTATTCTGAGTACTAATATAATATATAATAAATTTATAATTTCAAGTTTATAATTTTCGAAATGGAGTAGTAGATAAATATTTATACTTGAAATTATTTGGATTGTGTTATTGGTTGGATTGTGATTGTTGGATTGCGTTGTTGTGAAGTAGACGTCGATTTTGTTTCGACGGGTAGTCCAATAAACAGAGGAAACGCTGTCCAATTTTTGGAAAATTTAAGTCAAAAATACTGGGACATATCTTATGATTATCGGGGTTACTAGTTGAATGTATATATATAATTATAAATAAGTATGTTGCGAAGCCTACTGGTGTGCTATGATAGAATATTTTGCAAAGGATATGACAACCCTATTATCCGAAACAATGTATATGTATGTATTTGTTAGGAATATGTTGTGAACTTGATGATAAGTTAAACAAAACACCTTAGTAGACTTAGTGAAATTTATAGCACTTGGTTGGATTGTGATTGTTGGATTGCGTTGTTGTGAAGTAGACGTCGATTTTGTTTCGATGGGTAGTCCGATAAACAGAGGAAATATAACACCCTCCAAATTCGGGGTATAGATTTGGGGCGTTATTAATAACAATTACAAACTAAACCTGCACAAGCGGAATATAAATATGATAATTACCCCGAACTACTGCTACTCAGGATCTTTTAAAGTTAAGAGTTGAAAACAAGAACCACACACTAACTTTATTACAAACCCAAATAAAAACAATCTGTCTCAAGAACTCTCTTTGTTACAAAACTTTATTCTATCTACATTCTCACCACACAACTTTTATTCAAACCACACAGAACTTTTATTCAACCCAACATTACTACTTATCCTGTTACACCTGATCTGGTAACTCAAAGCTCTCTTCGGGAATAGGAAGGAACACTCTTGGTATAAGAGGGTCCCGCTGCTTGACTCGCTTCTTGACTACGCGGGTCCTGATGGGTTTCATTCTCTACCTTAACTGTAAAACAATAGGAATAACAATAAAAAGGGATGAGCCAAAATTGCTCAACAAGCCTACAACAATATATATGTATAGTATAAAGAGAGAGAAATAAGTGAACCAATAAGCTGCTAGCTTGAACAACCATCTGTATCTGTATAGGATAATAATTTGCCAACACTAGCGAGTGCCAAATGAACAAGACTGGAAACAAGAACCAACATATGCACTATAACCTGCTGATCAGTCAGGATACAGTGCGAATCTATACCCAACTGCATAGACCCAACCAACATAAGGAGTACTCAGGCAACTATGGCCTATTAATTAAAGGTCTGGGTAAAACCCAGTCCGCATCGTAACCATCCAATCCAAAGCTTAGCATCCGGAACAATCGAAATGCTTTTGATGTATCCCAATACCAGGATATATGGGAAAATGAGATATAATTCACTATTCTGAATTTAGAATAGGGGAAAACTTGCCTTGTGCGTACTTAACCTGGTTCAACTCACCACCTTCGGTTTCTAGCTTGCTCTTCCTTGCTGACACTGAACCAATCATAGAAAGATAATCGTTTAGATAACTTACTATATACGTGTATCTTGAATTGATACTACGTAACCTTATCAGTCTACCCATGCGTTTCTATCTGACTCACATATATACACATATAATTATATAGCACGTAAGGTTCACATAACCACGTAAAGCACATAACACATAAAGCACATAATTAATTTTTAGACTTATAATTATTTTTAGAATCGATACTAGACTCATATTTATAATAACTAACCCTATCTGATTTTATTACAATTTTTCGGGATTTATTCGACTTGATTCTACCCCTAATAGGGCCTATGAACAATTAATTATCACAAGACCACTCTCTTCGGAAAGAAATTATAACTTACAATTATTTTTATTGGATTCGTTTCATTTTTCTGAGTCTAGGGGTCCTCGTTTCGCTCAAATCGGACTAACGGTTTAATTATTATGAATTAAACACGATTTAATTAATTAATAATTAATTATAAATAATTAATTATAATTAAATAATCCTTAATTACATTTTTAAATAATGAATTAATAATTATTATATTTTAAAATAAATAATCCCTAATTATTAGGATTAATTACTATTTATTACAATTATTTACAAATTATTATTACTTATTCGATTAGATCGATTATTTATAAATAAACAATCGATACAAAACTAACTGATACGCTATTTATCGAATAAACACTAATTACTCGAATTATAATCTAATTCAACGATTAACTACTCGTATAAATACGATCTACTCACAATTCTCGAATAACTATTGAATCACTATTATTACTATACCTATACGATTAATTAATCACTTAATTATCTGTATTTAATTATTCGATACGAATAATTATTATGATATCCTTCGAATAATTATCGCTCGAATAATAATTCTAATTATCGAATCCCTACTCGCATAAATACGAGTTACTCGTAATATTAACTAGTTATCGGATTAATAATCATATTATTTAATCCTTATTTATTAATTAATTACGTAATTATTAATTAATTACCTAATTAGTATTTAATTAGATAACTAATAAATAATTAGATAAATAATTAATTAAATAATTAAATTCTAAATTTATAAAATAATTTAGAAATTAATTATACTATTTTTCAGAATTTAAAACTGATTTTTAATTAATTATTAGAATTATTAAAACTAATTTTCTGATTTTAGAAAATAGAATAAATATTAAAATATCAGAAACACATAACAGGTTTCAGGGTTAGGGTTTTCAGGATCAAACCCGGGTTGATTTCCGGGTTGGAACCGTGTCGAACCCGGGTCGACGAAGAACAGCCACCGGCAACGACGCTGGTGGTTTTTCCGGCGAGCAAAACACGGCCAAGTCGTGTGATTTCAATCTCGTTCTTCTGCGACTTCACTCCAAGACACTTCCCTGGCAACTCCTCAGCCTTTCTCCGCCTTCCTTCGTCGATATCATCACCGGAAAACGAAGAACACCGCCAACAGCGGCGGTTCTCCGACAACACCGAAAATAATACCAAACTTTATGAAACCGGTACGGTTCGATCGAGAATTCGATGATCTACACACTCATAACCATCAAAACATCTAACAATCAACGATTTGTAAAACCCGAATTCAAGAACTAAACTCGAAATTACGAATTAAAAATCGACTAATTAATCAACAAAAACGATTACATAATTAGAAACTACGAATCACAAGCTTCAATTTGACTACTTACATGTTCGATTTGGTTAACAGAATCACCTTCAAATCCTCGATTAAATTTCTGCCCTGTTCTTCACCAACAAACCCTAATTTCAGAGAATTGGGGATTTTCTTGATTTTTCTGAATTTTCTGATTTTTTTATGATTAATTAACTAATTAATTACTAATAATTAGCTATTTATATTTATACAAAATAATACCCCCAAATAAAATTAAGGGGCTAATTACACTCCTAATAAAAATATTTGGCCCCAATTTTTATAATTTTTGGGTATTAATAATGAATTTTTAAATATCCAATAAATACAAAATTAATGTCAAAAATTCCCAAAAATTGTGAATATTACAAAAATGTAAAGAAAAATGATGTATGATAATTTCATGATCATATAAAAATAAAAATGTGATTTTTGTGGGGTTTTTGGTACCCGAAGGGGTCCGGAAAAGTCATTTTTCGCGAAAAAGGTAAATTTGTAAAACGTCTAGGGGTTCATAATAGCGATATGGTATAGGGCATTTTTGGCAAAACAGGGCCAATGATTTTGTTTGATATACGAGCTTTTAAAACATGGTTTTGAGCTGTACGGGTTTTGATATAAAATATATAACTTACGATAGAACACTCAATAAATATCCAAAACACGTTTGGATCAAAACAGATAACCCGTAACACATAGCAGTTAGGGTTTAATGACTCAACACAGCTAATCACATTATAATACACATAATTTATCTTTATTATGATATAATACAAGCGTAACTTCTCGGTCGTTATAGGAAACGCTGTCCAATTTTTGGAAAATTTAAGTCAAAAATACGGGGACATATGTTATGATTATCGGGGTTACTAGTCGAATGTATATATACATAATTATAAATAAGTATGTTGCGAAGCCTACTGGTGTGCTATGATAGAATATTTTGCAAAGGATATGACAACCCTATTCTCCAAAACAATGTATATGTATGTATTTGTTAGGAATATGTTATGAACTTGATGATAAGTTAAACAAAACACCTTAGTAGATTTAACTTAGTGAAATTTGTAGCACTCGCCGGATGATCTAATATAGTCCCGATGGATGAACTTTATAATCCCGACGGATGACAAATTGACATCCATCGAGTGAGTAGCTTATGTAACAAATAAGTACAACATGTATTAGTCAAGTAGATTGCGTAGGGTTTTCTAAGTCATGTTGACTACTAGATTGATATGCAGAATAGGTTGATTAATTGTAAATATGAGATGTGTTGTAATTCTGTATAAGTGAAATAAAGTCAAGTGGCAGATAGACTCCCGACGAATGATCTACAAGACTCCCGATGGATGATCAACAAAGTTCCCGACGGATGACAAACATAGTCCCGACGGATGATCAAATTCAAATAGCATTTGACAGTAATAACACAGTCACATGCGTTGGGTGTTTGCAAAAGGAATGTGGCATCCTGTTAAGCAGGATTTTGAGAACAAATAAGCATTACCATTTCCATGCCATTGTGAAGATATTCAAAGATGCTGGAATAGAGTAGTGAAGCAGCATGGAGTTAGACTAGATATGTTTTTGTTTTATTATCTTGTCTTATTGTCATGTAAACTTGGTGATATATAAACCAAGTGAAACAAGTAGAACAATTAACTAAGCAAATACATATTTTTCCAGATAAACATATCAAGCTGTATTATGTAAGCATTTCTATGTAGTTTTGTTTGTTCAAACTTGTAAAGCAGTTGTGAGCTATTCAAAGCTTCACATGATTCTCAATTGATATATATATATATATCTCGTGGATACTTTCAAATCCACCAGAAAGTTTTAAAAGCTTGTGTTTTTATTACTTAGTATTTTGATTTCTATCACTCTTTTATTCCGCAGCATTGCTAATCAAACACTATTATATTTATCAAGTTAGAACTATTTTAAAATCTTGAAAAAGTAGATAGAATTACATTCAACCCTCCTTCTGTAATTCTTGTTGTATTGTTAGGGAATAACAATTGGTATTAGAGCAAGCTCTTGAAGAAGAAATAGTATAAAGATCACAACAAACAACAAGATGAACAAAAAAAGGATGTTAGAGTAAAGATTTCATTTCTGGACAAAGACAACTATCACCACTGGAAGGTGAAGATGCACCTACATCTTCTTTCCCAAGATGAGGCTTATGTGGACTGCATAGAGAGAGGACCTCATGTACCAATGAGAGTTACAACTAGCAATGAGCCATCTGTTCCAAAACCTAGGCATGAATGGTCAGACCCTGATATTGAGCAAATCAGGAAGGATAAGAAGGCCATGAATATATTGTTCAATGGAGTTGATGGTGATATGTTTGATAATATCATTAATTTTAAAACAACCAAAGAGGTTTAGGACACAATCCAGATTATTTGTGATGGTACTGAGCAAGTAAGGGAGAACAAGATGCAGCTACTAATTCAGCAATATGAGCATTTCCACTGTGAAGAAAGTGAGTCTCTCACTGATATTTTTAGTAGATTTCAAAAGCTACTAAATGCTCTGAAGTTGCATGGAAGAGTCTATCAAACAAAAGACTCTAACCTCAAGTTCCTTAGATCTCTTTCAAAGAAGTGGAAGCCAATGACAGTCTCATTGAGAAATTCACAGGAGTACAAGGAGTTCACCTTGGAGAGACTGTATGGCATCCTGCAAACCTATGAGCTTGAAATAGAGCAAGATGAAAGGATGGAGAAAGGAAGAAAGAAAGGAGGGTCCATAACACTGGTTGCTGAGTTAGAGAAGGAGAAAGAGATGAAGGTGGAAGCTGTTGAGTCTACATCAAAGGTCTGTGAAAGCAAGGGTAAAGGGCTGCTAGCTGAAAATAAAGATCAGTTGAGACAAGATGACATGGATGATATTGATGAGCATCTAGCATTCCTATCTAGGAGATTTTCCAAGCTCAAATTCAAGAAGAATTTTGGAGCAGCTAAGCCAAACATAAACATGGTTGATAAGTCAAAATTCAAGTGTTTCAAATGTGGCTTGGCGGGTCATTTTGCCGGTGAATGTAGGAAGTCTAATTCTAGCAAAAAGAAGTTTGAGCCTGTTGATTATAAATAGAAATACTTTGAGCTGCTCAAACAAAAGAAAAGGGCTTTCATTACACATGAGAATGACTGGGCAGCAGATGGAGTGGATGAAAATGAAGAAACAAGCTATGTCAATCTAGTCCTAATTGCCAAATCTAATGAAACAGAAACAAGTTCTTCAAGCAATAAGGTAATCACCACTAACCTAGCACATTTATCTAAAGCTGAGTGTAATGATGCAATAAATGATATGTTCACAGAATTATATCACCTACGTGTTACACTTAAGTCCCTCACTAAGGAAAATGCTAAAAATTAAAAAAAATTGTTTTTAAGTGAGAGGAATAATGTGCTAGAGTCTCAATTTATTAAATTTAAGAAATTAAGAATTGAGTGTAAGATTGCTAAGGATGAATTAATTGAGTCCTTAAAGAAAGAAGAGATTTTAAAGAAGCGGCTTGAACGAGAACAGGAAGTGATTAAGGCATGGAAATCATCTAGAGATGTTCATGCTCAAATCACTAAAGTTCAAGGTATTGAGTCCTTTTGTGATGCAGCCTGTAAGAAGAGTAAAGAGAAGCTTGAGTCCAATTTGGTTGAAGGATTGTTGACAGATGTGGACTCAACGGATGATGAAAATCATCTGTCGGATAATCAAAAGGATTATCCGTCAAGTGATAAGGAGCCACATCCGTCGGCTGTGAGTAAACCAGTTAGCAAAGCTAAGCTAGCTAAGTTGAATGAGAAATATGGATCAGTTTATAAGAACTTTATTTCAGGAGAATCAATTCAATTCAGGAAGGAAAATAAAGTTAATGTTGGTCATATGTCTATCAAGCAATTAAATGACAGATTAGAAAAGATTGAGGTTAAAACAAAAGCTAAAAAGAAAAACAATAGAAATGGAAAAGTAGGAATTAACAAACATAACAACTACACACCTGATAAACATGCACCAAGAAAAATCTGTGTTAAGTGTGGTAGTGTTAATCACTTGTCTGTTAATTATAAACTTGCTATGCCTACTTCCATGTCTGCACACTCTTCTTTTCCCAACATGCCTGCCATGCCTACCATGCCTATGAATGCTATGTCTACTCATAATATGAATGCACAATTTTCTACTATGCCATTTGCACCTAATCC
Organism: Apium graveolens; assembly: GCF_009905375.1. Classification (NCBI taxonomy): domain Eukaryota; kingdom Viridiplantae; phylum Streptophyta; class Magnoliopsida; order Apiales; family Apiaceae; genus Apium; species Apium graveolens. The sequence goes on along the minus strand of NC_133650.1, from coordinate 222,679,240 downwards.
TTATTATGTTGCATTTAATATGCCTCAAATGCCATTTAGCATGCCTTACTGGAATAACATGTTTACAAATAGCATACCATTTCCTGTTAATCAAAATATGCATGATAATTTTGTTCTAATGACTGGTTTTAAAGGTCCAACTCAAATGACTAAGGATGAATCAAAAATTCCCAAGTAAAATGAGATCAAACCTAAGAAACCAAAGAAGAAAGCTAACAAGGCAGGACCCAAGGAAACCTGGGTACCAAAATCAACTTGATTTTGATGTGTGTAGGGAAACAGAACGAATCTTTGGTATCTGGATAGTGGTTGCTCAAGCCACATGACTGGAGATTCTACCCTGCTCACTGAGTTCAAGAAAAGAGTTGGCCCAAATATCACTTTTGGAGATGACAACAAGGGTTATACTGTGGGATATGGCTTGATTTCAAAGGATAATGTCATCATTGAAGAGGTTTCCCTAGTGGATAAAATCAAACATAATATGTTGAGTATCATCCAGCTTTGTGATAAGGGCAACTCAGTCACTTTCAATTCAGAAGCCTGTGTTGTGACAAACATAAAGAGCAACAAAGTGGTTCTCACTGGAGTGAGAAAAGGAAATGTGTACCTAGCTGACTTCAACTCATCAAATGCAGAATCAATCACTTGTCTTCTCAGTAAATCAAGTCAAGATGAAAGTTGGTTATGGCACAAGAAGCTGTCCCATCTAAACTTGAAAACCATGAATGAACTTGTCAAGAAAGAACTAGTTAGAGGTATTCCTCAAGTGGAGTTCACTAAGGATGGAGTGTGTGATGCCTGCCAGAAAGGAAAGCAGATCAAAGCATCATTCATAAAGAAGCTTGATTTAACAATTGAAGAACCTTTGCAACTGTTGCACATGGATTTATTTGGACCATTCAATGTGTTATCCTTCTCAAGAAAAAGATATTTCCTAGTAATTGTAGATGATTTCTCAAAGTTTTCTTGGACATATTTTCTAAAGTCTAAAGATGAAGCTAGTGAAATCATCATAAATCACATAAGGCAAGTCAACAATCATCCTGACTTTAAAGTAAGAAGAATCAGGAGTGACAATGGAACTGAGTTCAAGAATTCTGTGATAAGATCATTTTGTGAAGAGAATGGGATTATGCATGAGTTTTCTACAGCAAGAACTCCACAACAAAATGGAGTAGTGGAAAGGAAGAACAGATCTCTTATTGAAGTTGCAAGGACAATGCTTGAAGAATCAAAGTTACTAACATATTTTTGGACTGAAGCTGTGAATACTGCCTGCTACACTCAGAATATCTCTTTGGTTAATCAAGCAAAGTGCATGACACCCTACCAATTGTTCAAGAATAGGAAGCCAACTCTAAATTTTCTTCATGTCTTTGGCTGCAAATGTTATATCTTAAGGAATCAAACTGATTAACATGGAAAGTTTGATGCTAAAGCAGATGAAGGAATTTTTGTTGGATATGTTATGGGAAAAGCATATAGAGTCTACAATCTAAGAACCAACATTGTTATGGAATCAGTGCATGTTGTGTTTGATGATAAAAAGATTGAAGGACTGCAAGATGGAGATTTCCATGAAAGTCTCAAGTTTGATAATGTGGACATGGTTAGTGATGACAGTGATGATGAAAGTGATAAAGAAACAATGACTAAGGATAATGCAGAAAAATCTACAACTAATGAAGCATATAATTCAACATCTGTCGAGTTAAAAAATGCTTCATTCGTCGGGAGATAGTCTGCCTTATCCGTCGGGAGACAATCAGCTTCATCCCTCGAGATACAAAGTACATCATCCGTCTGAACAATGAGAGAAGCTGAGAGTCAGAATAGATCACCTACAAAAAGTACCACATTCTCAAACCAAAGATTCACAAATTCAGGGGGAGTCTCTTATAATCAAAACTCAGTCACACATCAAGACAACAATGAGGCCTCTTCATCTAGAGCTAATCTACCTCAACAAAGAAAATGGACTAAAGATCACCCTTTTGAGCTCATCATTAGTGATGCATCTTCTAGAGTTCAAACAAGGAAAGCAACTCATGAAGAATGTCTATAGAGCAACTTCCTTTCTAAGGAAGAACCAAAGAAGGTAGAAGAAGCTTTGTTGGATCCTAATTGGATTTTAGCTATGCAGGAGGAGCTAAACAATTTGAAAGGAACAAGGTATGAAAGCTGGTACCCAAACCTAAAGGAAAGAATCCAATTGACACCAAGTGGGTATTCAGAAACAAGATGGATGAAAATGGCATAGTGATCAGGAACAAAGCTAGATTGCTTGTTAAGGGATATTGTCAACAAGAAGAAATAGATTTTGATGAAACTTTTGCTCCTATTGCAAGACTTGAAACCATCATAATTTTCTTAGCCTATGCAGCCCATGCCCATTTCAAGGTCTATCAAATGGATGTCAAAAGTGCCTTTCTGAATGGAGATTTGGAGGAGGAAGTCTATGTCAGTCAGCCTCCTGGTTTTGAAGATCCAAATTTCCAGAATATATCTACTATATTTTGAAGCACTTTATGGACTGAAGCAAGCACCTAGAGCCTGGTATGACACTTTATCAAAGTTTCTTTTGGAAAATCACTTCATAAGAGGTACTATTGATAAAACTTTATTCTTTAGAAATGTTAATGGCTCTAGTATACTTGTTCAAATTTATGTAGATGATATTATATTTGGCTCTACAGATGAAAAACTTTGCAAAAAGTTTGCCAAATTGGTGCAAAGTAAGTATGAAATGAGCATGATGGGAGAACTAACTTACTTTCTTGGTTTACAAGTTAAGCAAGTTAGTGATGGAATATTCATTAGTCAAACCAAATATATTTTTGATCTTTTAAAGAAGTTTGATCTAATGGATTGCACATCTGCAAAAACTCTCATGGCCACTTCCACCAAGCTTGAATTAAACAAGGCTAAAAAGTCTGTGGACATTACAAGTTATAGAGGCATGGTTGGTTCACTTCTATATTTAACACCTAGTAGGCCAGATATAATGTTTGATAACTGTCTTTGTGCTAGATTTTAGGCTGATCCTAAAGAATCTCACTTAGTAGTTATTAAGAGAATTTTCAGATATCTCAAGGGAACACCAAAACTTGGCATTTGGTACTCTAGAGATTCTGGTTTTGATCTAACTGGTTTACAGATACAGATTATGCAGGTTGTAGAATAGACAGAAAAAACACAACATGAACCTGCCAATTTCTAGAGAATAAGCTTGTGTCTAGGTTTAGTAAAAAGCAAAATTTAGTTTCTACTTCTATAGCTGAAGCTGAATATATTGCTGCTGGTAGTTGCTGTGCACAGATTTTGGATGAAAAACCAATTGTTGGACTATGGTCAACAAGTGGACAGAATTCCCATTTTCTATGATAACACAAGTGCAATTGCCATCACTGAAAATCCAGTATAACATTCGAGAACAAAGTACATAGACATCAAGTACCACTTCGTTAGGGAACATGTGATGAATGGTACTGTGGAACTTCATTTTGTTCCAAGTGAAAAGCAGCTTGCAGATATCTTTACCAAGCCACTTGATGAATCCACCTTTTCAAGGTTGGTTAGTGAGTTAGGTATGCTTAATTATTCTTAAATCATTTCAGATATTTTTACAAGTTATAATGCAGCCAGAAACTTAATTAATTTTTCTATTTTGGATGAAATTTTGGCTAAGTCAAAATTTACATCCCGACGGATGCTCATTATCCATCGAGTTTGATCATCCGTCGGAATAGTATTTATTAATAAAAATCAATTACTTTGCTGGATTATTTTATAACCTGACGGATAATTGTTTTATTCTCATCCGTCGAATTGTCTCAATCTTAGCCGTTAAATCTCTGAACATTATCCATCAGGTATACTTACAGTTTGTAAGTATAACACGATGGATAATTGACAGAATTTTGACAGTTTATTTATTTTAAATGACTATTTTGGGCTATTTTGATTGGTTACTTTATTTCACTTTATTATTTTTGACAGTTTATTTCTGAGATAGTATAAAAGAAGAATTCATTTTTATTATATTATTTTATCATTCTCAAATCAATTGCTCTAACTCCTTTCTTCTCCAAAGCAAATACTCTCTCTGTAAATTTCCATACTTTAACAATGGCACCAGTTGTCAAAATCATGTCCCAGTCTGGATTTATCTATGAAAAGAACTACTTCGTAGCTCTTGTGAACAAGGAGATTCCATAATCTAAAGATTTTCACAAAATGATGGACTTTGTGAAGGGCTATAAACTCAATTATGCTATGCTGGAATCACCCACAATCTACTGTAAAGTTGTGGAGGAGATATGGACAACTGATGTGTACCAATCTTCTGACAAGACCATAACTTTCATTCTTAAAGGTAAGCAGTTATGCATTAACAGTGATATAATTCAAGCTTGCTTTAAAATTCCTGAAAACACTACTACTGTTCCACACACAGATACTGATTTAGTTAACATGCTTAATTCTATTGGCTATGCTCTCCCTACCTCTAAATTAAGTGAGATTAGGAGACTAGGTCTTAGAAAAGAGTGGAGTCATGTGTGTGATGTAGTTACCAAAGTATTTTATGATAAAGTGAGTAATTTTGATTCTGTTAACCTTACCATGCTTAACATGCTTTATATGCTAGTTACTGATAAGTTCTTTAACTTCAGTGACATGATAATGTTTGAGTTAGGTTATAAGTTGAGGGAACTTAATAAGAGAGGTAAAAGTGTCTATTATGCTAGATTCTTTATGATGCTTGATAACCATCTTATTGAGAATATTTCTGTGGAGAACCCAACCAACAAACTGAATTGCTGGGTTCAAGAAAGGAGAATCATTGCAGATCTCAACAAAGCAAGTCACCACAAAGAGGTGCCCCTCTTTTACTTTCCAATCATGGGGGGACCTCAGGTTTCAAAAACTAGTTGCAAAAACTATCAAACACAAAGAGGGGAGTGTGAAGGAGAGTGAGTTAGGTGAGGGACAGGGTGAAAATCAAAGAAACCCTAAGGATAAGGCTGGTGAGATTAGTGTACCCAAGCCTAGCCACACCACAGTTTCCCAACAAACTGTTGTTGTTTATAAGAAAATCAGCTCAATTCTAGTTTCGTCCTCCCAAAAGGATGTTACTATTGAAACAAGCTCCCAACCAGGAGCACAAGCCAAGAGGGTTAGGGACACAAGTTCACCACAGACTTATGCCAGAAAGAAAAGATCTAAAACCCTTGGGGATGCACAGGGAATACACACAGTGCAAACTGGAGCTAAAGACTCGGTCACTGTACCATCTCAAAGTCAGCTTGACGTGGGTCCAATAAATATGGAGTCACAGCCAAAATCATTGATAATTGAAGCACCTGAAACACCAAATTCACCCACACACTCACTGGATGTAGACATGATTCATACATCACTTCCAAATTCTCCATCTTTAACTCTATTGGAGAAGCCAAAAATCCAAGCAAGTGAGCATCATCTTTTAGATGATTTGTTGGATCACTTGCCAATTCTTTCTGAGTCTATTGAGACACTCGTGCCCAAATTTTCATCAATCTACACAGAGTCTACAATAGTATCCACTCCAAACTCATTCATTTCTTCTATCCCGGTGGATATTATTCATCCATCGAGTAGTGATTGTATCCCAATGGATGTGCCTAATAGCAGTCATCCATCGGCTAGCCAAACTACTATCCCGATGGATGTTCCTCATCCGTCGGTACTCTCTACACAACTTCAAATCCAAAAAATTATCACAAGTGCAGATGACCTAGTAGTAGTACAATCACTCTTAAGACTGAGGGCAGGGAGTGAATTGAGTGAGAGGCTGGGTTGCTTCCAGAAAAAAGGAGAGGAAATGAGTGATCAAATGCAAACCATTTCTTCAGATCTGGAAAAGTGACTGAGGGGAGTTCCACCTTAGTAGGTGAAGGTGAGGGTGTGAGGGTGGTGAGCCAAGGGGAGACCTTGATACAAGAACAAAGAGAAAATGAGAGAAATGCAGGTACATGAGAAATAAGGATGGACATCATTGTTAGTAAATCAATGAATGTCAATGATGCAAATAGAGAAAAACTATCTCAGCATGACCAAGTTGTCATAGATTCCATCTCTTTGGATGCTGAGACATTTACTCATCCTGTTCTAGCATATCAACTTTTGGCTGGACAGGGCAATGAAAATGCAGAAAAGATGCTGAACTTGGTGCATACTACTCAATCAATGCAAAGAGCAAAGGATTCCATCACATCCATGCCACCTCAAGCTGGTGATGATGTTGACTATGGTACTGGTGAATCTGCAGATTTCTTTGGAGATGATGGTGATGATAGTGAAGAGCTCATGGACATAGGGGGAGAAGTAGGCCCTAGCTCTAGATCAAACATTCCTTCTTGGGTGTTTTCTAAAAAGTGTGATGAGCATCATTTCAAGATAACTCTTTTCCAGATCATCCAACAGACATATAATGCTCTTTAGGCCACTACCAATGCTAGCACCAAGAAGCTTCTACAAGAACATCTCAACTCTCTGTAACTACATCAAATTCAATCTCTTCAACACAACCAAGATGTCAGTTCAATCAAGACATAGATTGACCAAGTCAAGAAGAGTGTCTCTGAAAGATTGGATGCTACATTTCCAAATATAACAATGATTGACATCAATAGCCAGTTGAGAAGAAATTCAAATCTTGCAGCTAAAGTGGATTCTTTGGACACTAGACTACAAGCTGTGGAAGCCTCTCTAACAACCATTCATCTTCATCAAGCACAACAAACTCAGTTACTACAAAAGCTGGTGGTTGCACAAACTTCTGCCTCTACTCTACTTGCTGATAACAAAAAAGGGGGAGAAAGAGTCAACAATTCAAGTCAGTCAAGAAG